>NC_048298.1:45237636-45388756 GCF_013100865.1 Trachemys scripta elegans
CTATGCCCAGTGCCCCCACCCAGAGACCCCTCCACAGAGTGGGGCCAGGAGCGGTACCCCAGGTGTGGGATGGGCAGCAGCCCCGGACCTGGCCGCATGGCTCTGGGCAGGGCTGGGCGGTGGCCTTTAGCACACAGCTGGGCTGCAGCTGTGTGCTAATTGGGCCGCAGGTTGAGAACCACTGGACTAGGTCATAGAGAGCTAATAAAATCATAGCTATCCTTCCAGTTTTCTCTCTGGTAATGCTGCACCAGTGTGCAGGGCTGGATTAGCCTTTTGTGGGCCCGGCGCCAAACATTTGTGGGCTCCCATGGAGTCAATGGACCATGGCGTGGGGAGACCAGTCCCCAGAGCGAGAGGCCAGCCAAGGGCAATGGGGCATGGCATGGCAGAAGCGGCCCTGCTCTGCCAAGCCCAGTGCAAGGACACTATTTATAAACAGTCATTTGCCGGACGTACAGTGGCCTGCCCGGCCCTGTGCTGCCAGCATGCCCCTTCTCCTTGGGGGTGGGCATGCTACGCCACACAGCTAACGCACCCAACACCCCCCTGACTCTATATAGCCAGTATGCCCAGCACTCCCTCCAAACCCACCCCACAAATGCACAACACCCTGCACAACACCACCCGTGCTCAGTGCCCCCTACCCACAGCCCCACCACTACTGCCGAGCACCCCACACAGAACCCTCACTCCCTAGGAGGGTGACCAGGTGTCCGGTTTTCAACCGGAACACCAGGTCGAAAAGGGATCCTGGCAGCTTCGGTCAGCATTGCTGACCAGGCCGTTGACTGTTGGGTTGGCGGAGCTGTGCAGTGGGGCTGGCAGACTTCCTGCAGCTCCTGGAAAGCAGCTGGCATGTCCCCCCTCTGGCTCCTATGTGGTGGCGAGGCCAGGTGGCTCTGTGGGCTGCCCCGTCTGCAGGCACCATCCCCCGCAGCTCCCATTGGCCCCAACCCTCTGCCTCATCCCAGATCCCCCTCACACCCTCTGAACACCTCGGTCCCAGCCCGAGCACCCCCAACCCCTCATCCCCAGCTCCACCCCAGAGCCTGCAACCCCAGCTGGAGCCCTCACACCCTGTTGCACCCCAGTCCCCTGAGCCAGCCCACTGAAAATGAGCAGGTGATTGAGGGTGGGGAGAGTGAGCGACGGGTGGGGGGGGATGGAGTGAGCTGAGATGGGGCCTTGGAGAAGGAGTGAAGCATGGGCGGGGCCTCTGAGGAGAGTCAGGGGTCAGGGCAAGGGTGTTCAGTTTTGTTTGCGTAGAAAGTTGGCAATCCTATTCCCTAGTGCCCCAACACACACAGATCTTCCTCGCACTCTCACAACCCAGCACCCCTCCAGAGACCCACTCCTTCATGCCCTGCCTCCTGGCCGCACTCACCAGCCCTGCTGGGAGGTGACACAGCCAGGGCTGGTCCTGGGACAGGGAATCGCTCCGTCCCCTCGGGAGTGGTGTGATCAGCCAGGCCAGGGCCTGTCCTGGCCAGGCCCCCTCAGGACCCACTTGCCTGGAGGGGTCCAGCCAAGCCCCCCAGATTGACACCCCCCGCCCCCCCCGATGAGACTGGCCAGGCTTCTGCACCAGTCTCAAGCGGCTCAGCTCCAGGGAGACAGATGGGGCCCCAGAGGTGGTGGGAAGCAGAGACTGCCCTGAGCCAGAGGTGCACTGTGGTCAGGCCAGGGGGCAGAGGACCCGGCAGGTGGGGCCAGGGGGCGAAGAGGAGCCCTCAGCCAGCTGTCAGGCAGGCCAAGAGGAGCAAGTGATGGTGGTGGTGGTGGGGAGCCAGTGGGGTCTCAGAGCACAGTACAAGTGGAGCAGGCTGGGGCCCCTTCTGGGCATGGGCCCGGCTCCAGGGAGCTACTGGCGCCATTGTAAACCTGACACTGCCAGTGTGCCAGCACATGTTCACCTGCCTAGGCTTGGTAGAACTAGATTATTTTTTTTTTAAATAATTTTGATGAATAATATTGATGTTAATTATTGATGTTGAGGCTCCTTTTAATGGTGTTGTTAAATTCCTTTACAATAAACTCTTGTCATATGCCGCCAGGGCCGGCTCTGGCTTTTTTGCTGCCCCAAACAAAAAAACAACAACAAAAAACGTGCTGAACAGCCAGAGCGGTGAAGCAAAAAAACCAAAACCGTTCAGGGTGGCCGGAGCAGCGAAGCAAACCCCCCCCCACAAAAAAAACTGTGCAGGGCAGCCGGAGCGGCAAAGCAAAAAAACAACAACAAAAACTGGGGAGGGCAGCCGGAACCAGGGTGCAAACTTTTGGTGCCACTTACTTGGCGGCTCGCGTCTGCCTCCCCCAGCCGTGCTGGCTACCAGCAGGGCCAGTGCAACCCATTAGGTGACCTAGGCGGTCGCCTAGGGCACTAACATTTGGGGGGCGGGGCCTTCCGCTGCCTCTGTCAGGGGCGGCATTTTGGGCGCAGGACCTTCCGCCGCCTCTGTCGGGGGTGGCATTTCGGGGGCAGGACCTTCCGCTGCCTGGGGCAGCAAAAAAGCTGTCGGTGCTCCTGGCTACCGGGACTCCTTGCGCCGCAGACGTGCCCCAGGCAGTGGAGGGGGAGGGGGAGAGAGCGGGGGGGAGAGAGATAAGGGGGGCGGCCAGGGCTTCCTTCAGCCTGGGCGCTTGCCACTTGGCCCCTCCCACTGCGCTGCCTGCCGGGAGGGCTCCACGCTGTTCCCGCCTGTAGATGAATTGAAGGTCAGTGGGGAGGGAAAGATGCGGGCTGCCGGGCTTGCTGCAGACGTGGCACCGGCTGGGGCAGACGGAGCGCGCAGCCCGTTCCCAGCAGGGTGCTCCCCTCCTCCATGCTGCCGCCCCTACAGGGCGGCCGGAGCAGCGAACCAAAAAAAAGGGCAGCCGTGCCATTCTAACATTGGACGGAATGCCGCCCCTTAGAATCTGCCGTCCCAAGCACGAGCTTGCTCGGCTGGTGCCTGGAGCTGGCCCTGTATGCCGGCTGCACACATGGAAATTGGTATTAAAAAAAAAATCAGTGCAAACTAAGAAGTCACATCACTAGGAGCAAGTTTTCTAATTAAGAGAAGTTAAAAAAATCTCATACTATAAATTAGTGTTTAAATTTAGTTGCTTACCCCAAGGTTTTGGGAATAGGAGAATAATTGTTTTCAGCAACAGAATTCTCCCTACATTAGTCCCCACAAATAACCTGGGCAGAGAAAGGGGTAGATGTATGCATCATAAAGATAGCAGTATTATAAGCTTTGGATATTTTGAAGATGTAGTTGCATGTTATGCCTAGGCGTGACAGTTGCAACATTTGAACAGCAAACCAGGCAGCTCTGGGGAAACTTTTGACAAATTACCATATATTCCTGTCTTATTGGAGCTGAGTCATATTCCATTTGTACAGCATTTTGTGGTATACATTTAACATGAAATGAGAAGTAGAAAATACTAATTCTAGCTAGTCTATGTAGTTCTTATACTGTCCACATCACTGTAGTATTTGTGCACTTGTCAGTAGTGCACTAAGTGACATAACTAACATCTGTCATGTATGGTTCATTCTCTTTCTGATCCCCTCCTGAGGAAGAGAACAGTGTATGCATTGTAGTGTTTTGTTTTGATAGGTTTAGTTTTTGTATTTTTTAAAATGTGCAAACTGTTTTGTGTTTATATTAGAGAAGGCAGGTCAAAAAGTTCAGCTGGCACTTGGAGTAGAAGTTGGTGACGTTTGTGATGGTGCTCAGTTTGTGGAGGAGTTTGTTGCACACACTTAGAAAGGACTGTTCATTTGTAATGTAGCCCAGTTAACATTGCTGTACAGTAAGAACTAGAGTTGTCCGAAAAATGCAAATCCCTTCCTGTGACAAATGTTATGTTTTTGAAAAATTTTCATCCTGAATCAGGACTTTGTTTTTTTTCAGAAACAGATTCCAGAAAAAATCCTTTACACTTCTCTGAAAATGGAATTTTGGCAAATTCTATTTTTTGCCAGAACTGTAAAGGAATTTTTTGGCTCAGTGCTGCCCTCCTGGAAGCCTTTTATCTATTTATCTTTCTGCTGGCAAGTAGCAAGTGAAATTGCCAGGAGCCTTCCAGATGGGCTGCTGGAAGCTGAGCACCTTCGATGTCTGTATACAAATGCAGGAGAAACAAGCAGGATGAGCTGGAAGTCATGGTATATGAAGAAAATCATGACCTAACTGGCATTACAGAGACTTGGTGGGACAGCTCCCATAAGTGGAGTACCAGCATTGAGGGATATAGCTTGTTCCAAAAGGATAAGTAGGGGGGGAAAGGGAGGAGGTGTGTGTATACACTTGCTTCGAGGTCTGAGAGGAAGTGTGTGACAGACCTACTGAAAGTCTCTGGATGAGGATAAAAAGGGAAAAGAACAGTAGTGATGTTATGGTGGGGGTCTAGTATAGACCACCAAATCAGGAAGAGGAAGTGTATGAGTCATTCTACAAGCAGGTAACAAGATTAGCTAACACACATGAGCTAGTATAAATGGGGAATTTTAACTTCCCTGATGTAATATCTTTTGGAAGACAATTATAGCAAAACTTAATATGTCTTGAAAATTCTTAGCATGTGTAGGGGACAACTTTCTGATTCAGAAAGTTGAGGAAACAACTAGGGGGTCATCCATTTTGGATCTGGTTTTGATCAATGGGGATGAATTAGTTGCAAATGTGAAGGTGGTTGGGAACTTGGGAGGAAGGGATCATGATCTGATAGAATTCAAGATTCTGTGGAAAGGGGGACTTGAGAACAGTGAAACAAGGACAGTGGACTCCAGAGAGATGGATTTCAACCAACTCAGAGAAATAGTAGGCAAGGTCCCATGGAAAGACCAAATAGGAAGAAAAAGAGTGAAAGAGGGGCTGGCAGTTCCTAAAAGAGGCAATACCAGAGGTTCAACAACAAGCTATTCTGACACAGAGGAAAGGTAAGAAGAGTCACAGGAGGCCAAGGAACTTTTTAGCTATCTAAAACCCAAAAGGGATACAGACAGGAAATGGAAGGAGGGGCACGTCACCAAGGAAGTATACATGGGAATAGCACGAGCATGTAGGGACAAAATCAGGAAAGCCAAGGCAAAGAGTGAGTTACAGCTGGCAAGGAATGTTAGAGACAACAAGAGGGGGCCCTTCAAACATGTCAGACAAGAAAGAAAGATCAAGGATAGTGTGGGTCTGCTGCTCAATGGAGAAGGTGAGCTGGTAATGGAAAATGATAGGAAGGCAGAGCTGCTCAACGCCTACTTTGCCTCAGTCTGCTCACAAAAAATAATGTGACTGGACGACTAGTGAAATTACTGTAGATAATAAAGGGGAATGGATGCAGCTTGGGATAGGTAAAGAACACGTCAGGGATCTTCTGACCAATCTGAATGAATTCAAATCAGCCGAGCCTGATGCTATTCCCCCGAGGAATTAGCTGAAGAAATCTTAGAGCCACTGGCAATAATATTTGCAAACTCCTGGATGACAGTTTTACCCCCAAATTTAGGCTTTGGGGTGCCCCTAGAATAACCTGCCTTAATAAAGAATAACCTCCATAATCTGCTTTTCCTGGGGTATGGGTCTCCAGGATAGTTAAGGAAACACTCAACATGACATGAATATAACCTTCCGATAAAGTGAGTGACACAAGCAGTGTATTTTCCAATATATATATATATATTAATGTAACTAATAATCCCTACTACAATATGATCTAAAACCCTAAATAAGAAACAAATCCCTTATTGCAAGTTAAAGAGCATTTACATTACAATCGCATACAGTTTAAATGATTCTAAGTGAGACGCTTTGCTACAAATGGCCAGTTTACAACGAAGTGCTGACAGTTATTCTTAACTTATACTTTAAATTCTACATAGGTAATATACAAATCACACACACACATATATTTCAAGCATACACATCTATTCTATGCTATATGGTAAATTTATAGTTGGAAAAAAAAAAATCCTGACAAGCTCACCCTATCCTTTGATTTTTGAGGTGTTGTTGCAAATGTTGCTACTACTGTAGCTTCTTAATCAACTTACTCCAGTCATCTCCATTTCTCCCTTTGCAGAGGCAGATCACTTCCTGATGCCTCTATCTTATCATCCCTTAGTTATTTTGTTTTGGGGTTGCTGATGTTGTGGCTGCTGCTTTAGGTGCTTTCTTCAGAAGTGCTCTCCTCAAAATTCTATCTAAAGTGTCTTTTCAGCTGCTCTTCTGTTGTCTTGGTCACCCCCTGATCTCTTTCTCCAGCAGTTCTTCCAGTAGTTCTGCTTGTTGGCTCCTGACTGACTTCTGCCTGCTGGCAGCTGACCATTTATACTGTCCTACTGAGATGTCCTTATATATCCTTAAACAAGTACCCCATTCACACATGCTCAGTGCGAACCATTATCTCAGAATTATGGTTGACAGCTCTGGCCTGTCTCGCACCCTCTACTGCACGTGCTCAGTAGCTACCTCAATTTTCACCACTGGGCATGCTCAGCCTAGAGATCTCTCATCTGTAGTCATGTGTCCTACATCGTCCAGTGGTAAGTGACCTGCAGCTTTCAGTTGGTGAAGTGATTTCTGCTTATTCAAGAGAGAAGCCAAAGACACAAAATGGAGCTTAAGAATACAAAAATACAAAATTGAGTCTGGGGAGTTTTTCCCGTTCCAACAGGAGAGGTCCCAGGAGACTGGAGAAGGGCTAACATAGTGCCCATCTTTAAAAAGTGGAAAAAGGAGGAGCTGGGGAACTACACACCTGACGTCGATACCTGGGATGCTACTAGAGCAATGTATTAAACATTCGATTTGTGAATAACTGGAGGATGAAGGAGTAAGCACTAGCAGCTAGCATGGATTTGTGAAGAACAAATCATGCCAAACCAGCTTGATTTCCTTCTTTGTCAGGGGACTAGTTTGGTAGATAGGAGAATGCAGTGGACGTAATATACCTGGCCTTCAGCAAGACTTTGACATGACATTCTGATAAGTAAGCTGGAGAAATATGGGCTGGACGGAACTACCATTAAGTGGATACATGATTGGTTAAACAACCACAACCAAAGAGTAACTATTAATGGAATGATGTCAGATTGGAGGGGGGTCTCAAGTGGGGTTCCACAGGGATCTGTTCTGGGTCCGATGTTGTTTAACATCTTTATTAATGACCTGGATGTAGGAATAGAGAGCATACTGATAACATTTGCAGATAACACAAAGCGGGGGAAGGGGAGAGGTGAGGGTTGCCAACACTTTGGATGATAGAACTAAGATTAAGAGGGTTCTTGATGAATTGAAGAACTGAGCCACAGACAATCAAACTGAAATTCAGCAAAGACAAATGTAAGGTACTACAGTTAGGGAAGAAAAACCAAATGTGCAAATTCAAAATGGGAATAACTGTCTTGGAAGCAGCACTGCTGAGAAGGATCTCGGAGTTGTGGTGGATCACAACTTCAACATGAGTCAGCAGTGTGGTTGCAAAAAAAGCAAATGCAATTTTAGGTTGCATTAACAGAGACATAGCATGCACGTCACAGGAGGCAATAGCACTAGCTAGAGATAGAAAAGGGCAACAAGAAAATGTTCTGCAAATACATTAAAAGCAAGAGGAAGACCAAGGACAGGATAGGCCTGTTACTCAATGAGGGGGGAAAACAATAACTGGAAATGGCAGAAGTACTAAATTCAATAAGGACAAATGTAAAGTACTCCACTTAAGAAGGAACAATCAGTTGCACTCATACAAAATGGGAAACGACTGCCTAGGAAGGAGTATTGCAGAAAGGGATCTGGGGGTCATAGTGGATCACAAGCTAAATATGAGTCATCAGTGTAACACTGTTGCAAAAAAAAAAGCAAACATCATTCTGGGATGTATTAGCAGGTGTGTTGTAAGCAAGACATGAGAAGTAATTCTTCCACTCTACTCTGTGTTAATTAGGCCTTAACTGGAGTATTGTGTCCAGTTCTGGGCACCATATTTCAGGAAATATGTGGACAAATTGGAGAAAGTCCAGAGAAGAGCAACAAAAATGATTAAAGGCCTAGAAAACATGACCCATGAGGGAAGATTGGAAAAATTGGATTTGTTTTGTCTGGAGAAGAGAAGGCTGAGAGGGGACATGATAACAGTTTTCAAGTACGTAAAAGGTACTTTACAAGGAGGAGGTAGAAAAATTGTTCTCCTTAACCTTTGAGGCTAGGACAAGAAGCAGTGGGCTTAAATTGAAGTTTGGGTGGTTTAGGTTGGATATTAGGAAAAATTTCCTAACACTCAGGGTGGTTAAGCACTGGAATAAATTGCCTAGGGAGGTTGTGGACTCTCCACCATTGGAGATTTTTAAGAGCAGATTAGACAAAGGGATGGTCTAGATAATACTTAGTCCTGCCATGAGTGCAGGAGACTGGATTAGATGACCTCTCAATGTCCCTTCCAGTCCTACAATTCTATGATTCTACCACTCTACTCGGTGCTGGTTAGCCTCAGCTGAAGTACTGTGTCCAATTTTGGTTACCAATGTGACCAAAGGATCCAGAGGCAAGCGACAATCCTTGAGGGGGCCATTTAGGGATCTGGGGAAAAAATCTGTCTGGGGATTGGTCCTGCTCTGAGCAGGGGGTTGGACTAGATGACCTCCTGAAGTCCCTTCCAATCCTGGTATTCTATGATTCTATGATTGCCAAAGATGATCAAAGGGATGGAATGTAAGCCATATGAGCAAAGGCTGAAGGAACTGGGTATGTTTAGTTTGGAAAAGAGGGGATTGATGGGAGACATGAACGCAGTCTTCAAATACGTGAAAGGCTGCCATAAAAAAGATGGAGAAAAGTTGCTCTCTTCATTAGAGGTTTTCAAAGGAAGGCTGGATAGCCATCTGTCTTGGATGGTTTAGACACAAAATATTCTGCATCTTGGCAGGGGGGTTAGACTAGATGACCCTTACAATCCCTTCTACCCCTATGATTCCATGATTCTATCTGTCATGGGGTAAAATCCCACCCCCATTGAAATCAATGGCAAAACTCCCACTGAGTTCAGTGGGGTCAGGATTTCACCCCTGGTATTCTGTTAAAAGTTGCCTTTAACTGACCCGTGTCATTGCTCCAAGCATCTGGAAATCAGACAAAACCTTTCAAGTTGGAAATGAACCTGTATCTAAGATGAAGAAAGTGTCTGCATCTGATCACAGCAATTGGCAGGATGAATAGGCCCTGACCTTATGTAAGGGCTCATCTGAGGTCTTCCTTCTGTATCAAGGAAACTATCAACACAACCCTTTCTTTAGTCAAGTTCAAGAGACAAATCAAGGTGAACAGTTGCTTTGCTTGTTCCCCATTGAAAGAATAATACCTGGCTGACAGCTGCGTGACTGTTTCACACTGTTTCCGGCTTGTTTCACACAAATGACATACAGCAAACAGAGCACAAAGCAACTGGAAACTTAATCCAAAACATGGTTGTTATAGATTAGTGTTCTAGACATGCTGCAGTCCATGGGCAAGACTTACCTCTCATCAGCAAGTTAAATCAGTACACAAAGCAAAGAATAGAACAGATGAGAGGGGCTATAACAGGAACCAGGTTAAGTGTATGTGGGGTGGCAAGGAGGAATTCAAAACAAATTCTTAATACCAGGCATTAATCATATTGGCCACAGGCTTGTCCATACAAGTCTTCTGCCTGAGCAGAGACAAGAAACAGTATTGTGTTTATTCAGCCACTGGGGATGAAGTGATCATCCCATACACTTGAACATGCCCAGAATCCCATAACATGCCTAGGACACAGTAGTGATCATCTGCACATTTTCTGGGAGGACAGACTAATTTAGAGTTTTGTTCCATAGACAGGAAAATGTCCTGCTGAGAACTAAGTAAAAATGGCTGATCTCGCCTACTCATGGGACTCCCATCATGCACTGTGGAGGCCTGGCCAGAGGGAAGGTTGCGATGCTTCACGGGATATGTAGCTCAGCCAAGGAGCACGGCCCGTAGGAGAGAATGGGGCAGGAGGCAGCCTGGCAGCTCAGACACATACAGTTTAATGTCAATCTGACCTAAAACAAAACATTTCCATTCAGTTCAACAAATGAATTTTTTGTTCAGGTTAACCCTGGAAAAATTAGAAAAGAGAGGGTATTACAACATCCCGCTGAAATGTGGCCACTAGCCCTTTGACCAGGGTGCACTGTGGGAAAATTCTAGAGCTCTAAAGTAAATCCAGCCCGTTCTCACCATGGGGGGAATGGCAGAGGCTCTCTGAGTCTTGCAAGAGGCATTTTAATGTTTCATAGAAATGTAAAATGTCTCCAGTGCCTTCCTACACTTCTTAAAAAGCCTGCAAGTGGAAAGAAAAGTCCACTTTAACCCATGTTGAGGAGGGGTAAGAAGAGTTGTTTGTATTTATATTGAATTTATTCTCAGGAGATTTCAGAGCACTTTATACAGGCCACCATGTATCAGCCTCATTCTACAGGCAGAGAGCCTGAGCTCCACAGGGTATGTCTACACTGCAATGGAAACCCAGTTAGTGGGACTCAAGTCAGCTGAGCCTGGATTAGAGAACCCAGGGCTTGAGCATCTACACTGATTGTTAATCCCATGTTAAGAATTTTCTACCCCAGGCTTGAACCTGGGGCACTGGTGTCCACAGTGCAACATGTAGACCTGAGTCAAACCAATCATATCCCAGACTCCCTAGTGCCTGCCTGAAATGTGGCCTTTGACCATGATGCACTGTGGGAAAACTTGACTGTCCCCTGCATGTTACAGGAAGTTTGAACTGACCACCAACACATCCTGCCAAGCAGTCATTTTGGTCTCTGTGCTCCCAGCTACTGGAGCCAGCGCCATGTAGGAGGAGCCTTTTGAAGGATTCTCTTGCTTGCGCTTTCACTCCTGTGTCAGGAAATGGGCAGGGATGCTGGTGGACATTTTGGTGGCATTTTCTAACCTACCAAAGGCACCTGACACAACTTATGATGGAGCAAAAGGAGGAGGACTCAGACATGGCATACTCGATACTGCTCGTGACACTTGGTACAGCCGCTGATGTCCCCTATGAACTTCTGGAGCAGGGCCACAAGCACAGACTGGAGAGATCACATCATCATGTGCACTTGGGATGACCAGCTACATTTCTGGAGCTTTGTGACAGCTTTCCCCAATCCTCTAAGAGGGCACCCGTGCCAGTCCAGAAGCAGATTGTTATAACTGTCTGGAAGCTGCTACCCCAGACTGCTACAGGTCTGTTGCCAACCAGTTTGGTATTGGAAAGTCGACTGTAGGTAAAGTGGTAGATGTTTTGAGACAGTCAGGTGTGTGCTTTGCCCCTAGGTGGTAAGCATAAAAGAATATTCATAGATTCATAGATTCATAGATTATAGGACTGGAAGGGACCTCGAGAGGTCATCGAGTCCAGTCCCCTGCCCGCATGACAGGACCAAATACTGTCCTGAAGTAATTGTTGGCTTTGAGAGAATGGGGTTTCTACACTGCCCCAGGGCCACTGATTCATGTGCCCATAGTTTGCCCTCCTCAAGGAGCACATGAGTACATAAAGCACAAAGGGCACTACTCCATTGTTTTGCAGGCACTAGTGGACCACAAAGGCAGATTTATAAATGTCAGCGTGGACTGTACAGGAAAAGTTCATGATCCTAAGGTTTTTTGCTGATCAGGTGTCTACATTCCTGGACAGGCTGGGACTCTATTCCCATCAGATGACATTGTCATAAACAGAGTTCCTGTCCCCACCATTATTCTGGGGGCCCTGCGTACCTGCTTTTGCCTTGACTTATGAAACCGTACTCTGATTTCAGAGGCCCTGGCACAAGACGGTTTAATTAACTCTCAGCAGGTGTAGAATTGTTATTGAATTTGTTTTTGGCAGATTGAAATCCTGTTGGAGATGTTTACAGACCCATTAGGATGCCAATATCATCATTGCTGTCCACATTACTGGGGCTTTCTGCTCATCACAATTTTTGTGAAGCCAGAGGGGAGCCATTTCCCCTGAATGGACCTGTGACAGTGAGGGGCTGCTGAATTGGTACACTCAGCTAGAGAGTGCAGCTACCACAGCTGGAGCTGGATGCACCTAGACAACAGAGGTCAGGGATGCTTTGTGTTCACACTTTATGGACTTGCATGCCCCCATAGAAGAGAGAGAATGTGCTTGTAGGGTGGGGTGGGATGCGGCTCGTTGATTCTGGGGCTTTCGATGCTTGGGCACTATGGACTGCCTGGACTACCTCTAACGGAAATGGACTAGATTTGTGAATGGAAAATGTTTCCACCTCCTCCTTGCACAGTTCACTGTTCCCAGGTAGTTCGTTACAGAGTGGAGTACTTACAGGCATGGCCCTGTAAGGTGATTATTTTTAGGAAACAGGAATGGCCCTAACAAAAATCTGTGCCTATTCAGTAAAAATTCACTTTCAAGCATTTTTACTGTTTGCATTTCCTGGTTGCCATTTTGAACTCCATGTGGCGGGGGAGAGGTCAGAGGGAGAGCCAGCCGCTGACATATAATTCACCATTAATGGATACACTCTGCTAGCCGGGGTGTCTAATAACTTTTGCATTGTTTCAGAGAACGGAAATCCCTCGCATTCCTATATTAATAAACATTAAAATGGAGCCAGAAATTTACTAGGCTCCAGGGCAGCTTCTGCCCCTTCTGTGTCTGCTGCAGGCTTCATGTCAGGCTGTTTCTCCTGGGGGACCAGTTTCACCAACAGAGTCACTTCACTGTCCTCACTCAGCACCTACTGCTGGCTCCCATCAGTCCCTATGCTGGATTCTGGGGCTAGCAGGGCACCATCCTGGCTGACCAGGTGACCGTTGGCTCTGTGCTCAGCACAGTTCCCAGCACCCAGTCAAACTCCACATAAAATGAACATAATGTCAGCGAGTTGCTCAAGGTGCATTTCTGGTCCCTGATTTTCTGGTACTCTTCAGCTCCTTAATCTGCTCCCTGCATTGGTCACTGGTCTGGTAAATTTGCAAAGCTGCCAGCTTCTTTGCTATTTGCTACTATGTGTGGTCATTCCTGATTCTCTTACTAAAGTCCACTGTTTTTCTGGCCTCCCACCAGAGATTCACCAAAATGAGGCTGTGCTCCTGTGACATGAAGCAGCGTGCTTTGCAAAAGCCGCCTTCTGTTCAGTCTCCGTTGCAAACACAGGAGGCTCTCTGCTGGTTTGGTTGCAGCTTGGCAGTCAGCGGACAATGGCAGGGCTAATGCTGACTCACTGAGCCTCTGCACTACATGAAGGAGGGCTGCTTCCATTTTCCCTGGAGTCGATTAGAGATTTTTGGGATAGAGGGGACAATGGAAGTTGGTCCCTGGGACTGTGGGATACTTTTGGCGTACTCCCGGACCTGAGTCAGAAATCAGAGTTGTGTCTACACTGCCAAAGCAATAGAGCTCAAACCCTGTGTCATGTCTTGACTCAGGCTTGAATCCTCCACCCCCCACCCTCCCCCAGGGTCCTAGGAGCCTAGGTCCAAGCCCAAGTCTGAGAGATTTGTGTGTAGTTGGAGACTGGGGTTGAGCTCAAGGCTGGGTCCTGATTTACTTTGCAGTGTAGATATAGCCACAGATGTTTTAGGCCAGAGCAATTGTCCCAGGCCTTGGCTTGAGAGGCCAGCCCACTGGTGCCACCTTAAGTAAGTGTGTACTGCTGGCTGGCTCTCCTGGCACTGGGTGATTCTGTGCTGAATTTTTGGTAGGAACTGCTTCTGCCTTCGCTGCTTGTTTCCTATACAGATAACAGACACCACTGTTTGGGGTCTTCTGTTCATAGCCAGTCCACAGCTCCTTTGTAGGGCTTCTTTTCTCCCCCTTTACCCAGCAGCCACACACACAGTGGCTCCCTTCTGGTCTCCAGGCTCTCACAGCGTTGAGCGTAGGTGCCTGGCTGCAGGTGGGTACCTGGCCAGGAGGGAGTACATATGCCTGGGTGAGTGGTGGTAGAATTAAAACAGGAGGGAGGCAGGGGACAGGTGAAGTAAGACTGTAATACTAACAGAAATGAGCCAAATCTAGAACCACTCCTCAGTTTCCGCCTCCTCTTCCCCTCACCCAAAGTGAGGTTTTGCAAAACCAAAGCTTCCCTATCTATAATTTGAATGCAATTTTCCATAGTATTTGCCCTTTCTGTTGCTTGATATTCAATCGCAAGTGGCCTGGTGCTAGAGAATCAGTCTGTCTCTGGTCCTCTCAACAAGCAAGAGGTAGAATGTGAAATTAATTGGCCTATCTTTCCACTTCCCATTCTGCAAAGAGAGACACATCTTGCTTTAATGGCCTCAAGTGCCTGGCTAATGGTTGTTTTGCTTACATATTCTCACATATTTTCAACCGTTCTTGAAAATACCCCACATCTTTTCAATTGACTTTTAATGCATTTCCATTCTAGGCTCCCTCGGGACAGCTGGACGGGTTTGTAACCAAACCTCCCGCGGTATGGACAGCTGTGAGGTGATGTGCTGTGGAAGAGGTTACGACACTTCACGGATCAGCCGGATGACAAAATGCGAATGTAAATTCCACTGGTGCTGCGCTGTGCGCTGTCGAGACTGCCTGGAGGAGGTGGACGTACACACATGCAAAGCACCGAAAAGTGCTGGATGGATAGCTCGAACATGACTACGTGGGGAGACTGGCATTCAAATGCTGAACCTTTCAGTTTCATGCAGGGAGTATGTCTAGGGCATTTGCTACCTTTTTTCAAGTTTCACCTCCCTTTCAGCGCAGAGAAATTGCTAAATAATTAATATAAATTATGTTGTAGCCAATTAGCATTTTTGAGGTTGTAATATTTTTGTGGCTTTGCTCTCGGTGTTGGGAAACAATGAAACTTTTAAGTCACCGTTTTTTAAATGCAACACATAATTCGCCTGTGGAAATCACTGACAAAAGATGTTACTAAGGCCAAGAGCATGGTAAGGTTTAGAAAGAGGTGAGACATTCATATGAATAAGAACGTCCACTGTTGCCTTATATAGGATGAGATTTCTTAAAGCTTCCTTCAAACCATATAGTCCTGGCCCCAGTCAGGCACAAGGAGTGGATGGACCATTGCTCTGATCCAGTATAGCAATTCTCGTGTAACGGAACCTCTGAGCCCTGTGTGGAGTAAAGGTATTCTAGAAGTAACTTTCTCCATCTCCTGTCAAATGATAGGGCTGCCCTCTTGTGGATTGTGTGGGGCCAGTTCTGCCTTTGCATGCCCATTTGCTGGTCCCACAGACATCAACATGCTGCACATTTAAACTACAGGCCAGGATGGAAAGCGAAGGAAATTGCAACCAATTGCATTCACCCATGGTATTTCCTCTTAAAGAGTCAGAGCAAGTCTTTTAGTTACATGTGCACAGAATTCTCAATTTAAAATCTACCTTAAAAGGATTTTAAACAAATTTATTAATGTGAATCGCTGATATTTCCCCCCTGCAAGTTGCAATGTAATTAAATGGAAGGAGGACATTTATTTCTCAGACCCTTTGTTAACTAGCTTTACCTGAGCAGATGTATCAAACTTAGAAATTAGTTGTTCACCTCCCTTTGGAAAAGGGACATGAAATATCTTGGGCATAAATATGTTTTGAATTTTTTTTTTACTAACTGGGTAAATGTGAAAACACATTTGTGTTTCACAATGTGAAAACTGGGTAAATGTGAAAACACCTGCAGAAAGCCTGTATAAAACAGAAGCAGCTTGTCTCATTAATAATATTCTCCTGCTTGTCACATGAGTGGAACATGAACAGTCTTGCCTAGTGGTTGGAGCAGGAGTCATGCCCAGTGGTCAAAGCAGGCGTCAAACCCCAAACAGGAACTGGAGCCAAGCATCACAGCTGGGGCTGAGGGGCCAGAGAATCAGAGCTGGCTTCTGGGGGTATATCTACATTACAATAAAAAAATGACAGCATCGATTCTCAGAACCCAGGTCAAATAACTCAGGTTCGGGGAGGGGGGGGCAGGCTACAAGGCAAAAAATTGCAGTTTAGCTGTTCAGGCTCAGGCTGGAGTCCAGGCTCGGAGACCCTAAGAGAGTGGTGTCTTCCTCAGACACATTTGGTGCCAGCCACTGTCAGAAAGGACAGTGGGTTAGATGGACAACTGGAAATTCCTAACAGAGGGAACTGAAGATTGAGTTGCTACTTTTAATTGGGATGCTAGATCTTTGCTGTTATGTTACTATAGTGATTTTGTTTTTTTCCTAGTTTAGTCATACTCAGGATTGATTCTGGTGCCTGAAATTATTCCAGATCACAAACCTTTGTCACACAGTGATCTTCAGAATTTTTCTTTTTTCCTGCAATCATACAACACTCTCCTGTAATGCTTATAAACCCATTTATTTAAGTTTTAGCAAACAGAAATCGTTCCTTGGCTTTACTCTGCTTTGCAAGTAGCCTTCCCTTATTTGACTGTTTTGCTTTTGTGTAAATATTGTTTTCTGAATTCACAAATCACTACACATGATAATTCTTTTAGTATTACAGACACCTCATAATACTATATATTTGCTGTGTCTAGGTCATGAAAATCTTGTATGAGCTAGTTCTGTTATATGAATGCAACCTACTGAAGAACAGGTTTTTGCTACTTACAATTCAGTGATAACCACTGTTGCTGTTATATGCATTAGCTTCATGCGAAAACTGGCCCTGGTTTGAATAGACTAAATAGTATACATAACAGTGAATTGAAATTTACTCGTGAATTCCAAAGAGATTCTCTATTAACGATTCATGAGCTCA
Organism: Trachemys scripta elegans; assembly: GCF_013100865.1. Lineage (NCBI taxonomy): Eukaryota > Metazoa > Chordata > Testudines > Emydidae > Trachemys > Trachemys scripta. The sequence continues at coordinate 45,254,406 of NC_048298.1, forward strand.
TCATGACCTGAGGAAGGGCTCTGTGAAGCTCAAAAGCTTGTTCTTCCACTCATAGAAATTGGTCCACTAAAAGATATTACCTCATCTACCGTGTCTCAATCTGGAAAATGGTATGTTTTAAAACCAACTACAGATGCTCCCCAATTTACGGAATGCCTTACGTAAGTCAAATTTTGCGTAAGTCAGGAACATATACCCGACAATTGCGCAAAAAGAAAAAAAAAGGGCTTACGGAACTTACGGAACTTTTTCTGTAAGTGCAGATTTTAGTAAGTCGGGTTTGCGTAACCTGGGGAGCGTCTGTATCTGAAGCTCAATGACATATTTTGTAGGTTTTAAAACTGTTTCTGCTTTTCTAATTTAAGTAGCTTGACTGAGTCAGAGAGCCTTTGTAAATTGATAGCAGGGGTCAGATTTCCTTTGAGTAATTCATGACTTCACAGTTTAATAACACACGTTTTACACAGTTCTGAAAACAAGGGATGTATCGTTACTGCTAGTGAGCTTATTCCAGCTAATGAAATGAGTGCTGATGCCCGCATTATCAATCTTTGTTAAAATGAATAGTCCGATTAACACAGCAGGAACCAAAACTGTCTGTACTTTCCAAACCCATCTGTAAATGTTTTAGGATCACTGGGTTACAGGTGGAGATCTTATTCTGACAGAAAAATAGCAGGAAATACAGAGCAGGACTATGAAAATTCAACAGGTCTATGTGAAATCTGGAAACTGTCCCTTATATTTGAAATGTAGACCTAGAATTAGGCCTTGTTGCTAAGATCATCATTTTTACTTCAATGCTTAAACAAGGACAAGTCTAAAAATATAAAATTTTATGCTAAATTGCCATTGTAATGTTTTCTTGAATGGGGATTGTAACTTGCTCTAACCTTACAGAGAGCCTTGAAATACCAGGGAAATACTATGAAATCTTTCTGAAAGCTTCTGTTCCTGAGACTTCTCCTACAATATATGTTTAGGGTTCTTCTTATGCAGAATTGATTCTGCAGTATGTATTCCTATACTGATGCTATAGATTTACAAAAGGAACCAGTTTCATCTTACACATTGACTATTTCTCAGCCTGTCCATTTTCAGGGAGAAATATTAGGTGCTTCCACATCTAATGAACAGAATTATTCCCTGGTATTAAAATATATTTGACAGAGGTGTAATTAGCTAGAATCTTAAACTGCTGATTCCTTGCTATGAGTGCAGAATACATCTATACCCATAAACAGCAGAAGTGCTATTACACAAAATCTAATATTACTACTTACAACTTCCTTAGCGCCTTTTATTTGAGACTATCATAGGCTCAGATCCGCAAAAGGACTTACGTGTTCCAAGGCACCTAGAAAATCAGAGGAACAACACGGCAAGCTGTAAAGCCTGAGTTAGGAGCGTAGGCTCCCTCTACAATGAATGGTGAGAGATGGGCGTCTTAGATCCACAAAAGCTAGCATGCTAGGTGGGGAGTCATCTAAGATAGCCAATGAGAAATGTTGATGATAGAGGTGTGCCCTAAGCCTCTCCCCCTCATGGAGACAGGCGCCTTAGTCTGGGCTGCAGGGAGGAGTCTCACTTTGCTAGAAATCCACAAACTGGGGGGAAATAGGTGTTCTTCTTCCTAACTCACATGTGGGACCTGATCTGAGGCTGCCTAACTCCTTGTGGCAGAGAAGGAGGAGCTTCCTTATAACTTTTAGTTAGTGGTTAGGGCATTCATATGGGATGTGGGAAACACCAGGTCAAGTCCCCCTTCTACCTGATGTGGAAAAGGGCTGTGAACAGGGATCTGCCACCTCTCAGGTGAGTGTTCTAACCACTGGGCTATTGTGATAGGAGGGGAAGAGGCAGAGTGGATCTTCCTTAATCTCACCTATTGGCGTTGTTCCAATTTAATTAAGCCAGAAAAAGAGGAAGACTCACTCTATAGTCCAGTGACTAGGATATTCATCTGAGAGCTGGCAGATCCCTCTACAAATCCCTTCTCATCATGCAGAGTGTGAACTTGAACTGTAGTCTCCCACATCCTGGGTGAATACCCTAACTCTAGGCTAAGGGAGGGTCTCCTTTCCCCTCTCGGTGTTTTGTGTGGAGTTAGGCAGCTTCTGAGCATGCCTGCCAGGTCAGGCCCTGCATGTGAGGTAGATGGAGGAGTACTTCTCCTCCCCTGGTATGCAAGACTCTAGAGCTTAGGCAGGATATGTGGGATGTCTGGACACATAGAGGGAGGTAGCAGTGTGCATGCCCAGAGGCAAAAACCTAAGTGCCTGAGGAACTTTTACCCTAAAAACATAGGTGCTGAGTGAGTTTAGGCACCTAGAGGGTTCGGCAGAAGCCAAGCAGACGTTTTGTGGATTGCAATAGTGCCTTAAAAATGGAATTTAAGTGCTTAAACCTGGGCATTAGGTGCCCAAGTATCTTTGTGGCTCCAGGCCATAGTGCTTTAAAACATTAATTTAATGAAGCCTTACAACTTTCCTATGAGGTAGGTGAGTATTACTGTATCTTTTCAAAGATGGAGAAGCTGAAGCCCAGACCACCCCTCCCTATCCTCCTGCCCCCTTTCTTTACTTGTGTTCAGGACAAGAAAGAAGGAATGGCGAGTCTAGCCACAATAGCTCCCTCCAATAGATTTTACGACCCTGTATGATCACATCAGCTAGTATATTACTACATCGCTGAATGATGAGCAAAACAACAGTCTCACTCTGCTAGTTGCAATAAGACATTTCCCCAGGGGGAAAAAGATTGGATTTTGCTACATAGGGGGATGTGTGGCTGCTGAGTCAGCCAACTGTTTGACTGCATTTTCAGGGTATTTACATGAAAAACAGCTCACACTGAGTTTCTTCTGGCATTAGCATGTTTCTGCATCTTCCTCCAGGAAAGAGCTCTTCAAAGCATTTGCCCTTTTCGGTGGGAGAAGGGTACTGGTGACACAAACGTTGCTGAGCGAGGCACTTCACTGACAGCTGTTTAATTAAAAAAGCAATCGCGAGTTCAGACAGATGAGAGATTTGGGTGACATCAGTTGTCTCCATTATGACCTTCAAGATCAGTCAGCCTGAAGCAGAACCCCAGAAGTGCAAATGCTGCACAGAAGCCACATTGTACCACAAACATTAAATAAATAAATAAATAAGCAGCATATGCATTTCATTTGCAGTTTAGGCTCCTTGGTTTGTTGCCTTGACACCTTAAAGCAGAGGGACGGAGAAGAGCTGGACTCTGGATTCAGCCATTTGAGGTAGGCCATCGTGAACAGAATTCAAGCGAGGGAAATGAAATCATCCTCGAGGGTATGGTACAGATTTAGCTTCATGTTTATTCATGAAGAAGAACCAGCTGTCCCAAGACAGACATTTTAATTTCTGAAAAATCTGCTAGAAAATATGTCAGATTGTGCAAAAGGTCATGAGGTTTGATTTAGTTATTTAAAATACACAGCCTATGCTCTAGGGAAAATACCTATTCTTCTGAAGCATGGAATAGCAGGCGCTGCTAGCCAACAGCTATCTGAGACCCTTCTGGACATGCAAATATTTTGGAACTATTTTCTAAAAAACAAACACAACCACCCCTTCCCACTAGAATTATATGGGCATGGCTTTGTTTCATAAGAAGCCTCAACAAAGGGCATCAGTGTCTCATAACTGAGCGGGGGTATGTGTGTGTGGAGAAGAGCGGCCTTTAAAAAGGGACAGAGTTATTTTACATGGCAGGTAAATAGTTGTACGCTGCGCTGCATCCACGGTATTCCTGCTCCTTCCCTGCAAGTGGCAGCAGCCATTTCAATAGCTCATTTCTGTCCCTCAGGTCATGCACGTCTTCTTCAATGCTTAGACAGTCGGACAGAGTGATTGTTTGCCATTTGGTCCATTCCTGTGCGGACGCAAGGGCTTGATGGGGCCAAGAGTCCAACAGCAGAACAGATTTGCTGCACCCATATAATGGGGGGTCTGTCTCTGAGCCGCCTCCAGCCCTCAGCTGATGGAATTTTATCCTGGCTGTTACACGGCACCCGGAGAACGGCATTCGCTGGCACATCTTGCGGCATTCTGGCGACATGTCCGAAAAGCGTAATATACCATCTGTGGACTTTTGGCCCAGTAGTCTGTAAACCGGAGTGACCATAAACCTCTCAGTTATAAATGAAGTGGTTCCACTTTATGCCCAATATACGATGTTGGCAGTTTGTGTGGACAGCCTCCAGCTTTGCCCAGTCCGAGCAGCGTAGTGTCCATTTTCACAATTGTATGGCAGTAGGGAAAGGATACAGCTCGAATAGATCCTGAAATTGGCTGTCATGCCAAGATGATGTTGATTCCATTTTCGTTGTAAATGATCCATGTCAGATGCTGCTATTCACTGGCTCATCGCTTTTAGCACTTCTGGCTGTCAAATGAAAAAAATCAGTATTCGTGCTAATAGCTTCACCTGTAGTATCAGCTCCCTACACACACACACACACACACACACACAGAGAGAGAGAGAGAGAGAGATACACTGGTCTACAATTTTTGAGAAGTCGTCTGCTTCAGAGATAAAATGTGCTATTTATTATGTATTTTGATGTGCTGAATTCAAATATGACAATTAAAACAACTGATTGGCTACTGTTTCTAAGATATTTAAGTTTTTACATTTTATGTCTATGTCTATTGTGTAGATAGTAGAGTTTTAATCATAAATTGTAAACCTAGGTCTTTTCATGTGTTTATGGTTGCTTTACATGATAATATTTCACCTGTCCTGTTTATGTAACACTTTAAAAATCAGCAGAAGGGTTATATAAATAAAGTGTATTATGAAACAAAAGGCAAAAAACTATTATGTACATAGTTTAGTTCTATTCAGTGTCTACTTGGCACTTCTTGGCTTGTCTCTTCTAATCATTAAATGGAGCATCTCTTGTCACTGTCCAGCAATAGTCTGCAAGCATTGATGGGCTCCATTTGCCCTGATAGTGTTTCTCCATTGTTGCAATGTCCTGGTGAAATCGCTCGCTGTGCTCGTCGCTCACTGCTCCGCAGTTCGGTGGAAAAAAATCTAGACGAGAGTGCAAAAAATCTTTAGTGACATGTTGCAACCAAGGCTTTTGTATGCCTTGAGGAGGTTTTCCACCAACAACCTGTAGTTGTCTGCCTTGTTGTTTCCGAGAAAATTTATTGCCACTAACTGGAAGGCTTTCCATGCCATCTTTTCCTTGCCATGCAGTGCATGGTCAAATGCATCATCTCAAAGAAGTTCACGAATCTGAGGACCAACAAAGACACCTTCCTTTATCTTAGCTTCACTTAACCTTGGAAATTTTCCACGGAGGTACTTGAAAGCTGCTTGTGTTTTGTCAATGGCCTTGACAAAGTTCTTCATCAGACCCAGCTTGATGTGTAAGGGTGGTAACAAAATCTTCCTTGATTCAACAAATGGTGGATGCTGAACACTTTTCCTCCCAGGCTCCAATGACTGTTGGAGTGGCCAATCTTTCTTGATGTAGTGGGAATCTCTTGCACGACTATCCCATTCACAGAGAAAACAGCAGTACTTTGTGTATCCAGTCTGCAGACCAAGCAAGAGAGCAACAACCTTCAAATCACCACAAAGCTGCCACTGATGTTGGTCATAGTTTATGCACCTCAAAAGTTGTTTCATATTGTCATAGGTTTCCTTCATATGGACTGCATGACCAACTGGAATTGATGGCAAAACATTGCCATTATGCAGTAAAACAGCTTTAAGACTCGTCTTCGATGAATCAATGAACAGTCTCCACTCATCTGGATCGTGAACGATGTTGAGGGCTGCCATCACACCATCGATGTTGTTGCAGGCTACAAGATCACCTTCCATGAAGAAGAATGGGACAAGATCCTTTTGATGGTCACGGAACATGGAAACCCTAACATCACCTGCCAGGAGATTCCACTGCTGTAGTCTGGAGCCCAACAGCTCTGCCTTACTCTTGGGTAGTTCCAAATCCCTGACAAGGTCATTCAGTTCACCTTGTGTTATGAGGTGTGGTTCAGAGGAGGAGGATGGGAGAAAATGTGGGTCCTGTGACATTGATGGTTCAGGACCAAAAGTTTCATCCTCTTCCTCTTCCTCGTCTGACTCAAGTGAGAATGATTCTGGTGCATCAGGAATCGGCAGTCCTTCTCCGTGGGGTACTGGGTGTATAGCTGACAGAATGTTTGGATATTGCACAATCCACTTTTTCTTCTTTGACACACCTTTCCCAACTGGAGGCACCTGCAGAAGTAACAATTGCTGGTATGATCTGTTGGCTCTCTCCAAATCATTGGCACTGCAAAAGGCATAGATTTCCTTTTCCTGTTCAACCACTGGCGAAGTTTTGTTGCACAAGTGTTGCAGCATATGTGTGGGGCCCACCTCTTGTCCTGATCTCCAATTTTGCAGCCAAAATAAAGGTGATAGGCTTTCTTAACCATCGTGGTTATACTGCATTTTTGTGATGCAAAAGTCACTTCACCACAAACATAGCAGAAGTTATCTGCACTGTTCACACAAGTACGAGGCATCTCTGCTCACTTTGGCTAAACAGAAATGTGTCCCTTTGCAAAATTAAACACTGACAAATAAGAGAGCACGACACTATGATTTCTAGAGCTGATATAGGGCAATTTGTTCAGCAGAGTGATGTAAGCTTCGTTATGATTGCATCATCCATGACTTGTAGGAATAACATGATGCAATTCATATCATGTATGACGCAATACCAGCTTCAGATTGCATCATTCATTGTTTTGCCTAAAAAGCAAGTACTGTCCAAACCCAGTCATAGATTTATTCATAGATCCAGTCAAAGATGTATTTTAGTCATTTCTGGTTTAAATTGAGATCCCTTCCCTTTATAACTCACTTATCCTCTGCCATTCCCAAGTCAAGGGTCGTATATACTGACCCAATAGCATATCTTGAAAACTAGAGCCAATCAACAATTTTAAGCATCATTTTCATTCTCAGTGACCTAGACTACATTTATTTCAGAAGCATTTTGGCTGTAGAGCAGTGATATCTAAGCAGGTTTTCAGAGCTCTTTAAAATAGCTCCCATTAAAAGTAACACCAGTCATGCTAGTGTAGTAAGGATGATGTCAGACATTTCTGGTCACCCAGGCCCTGAGTGCTGCAACTCTCAGAAAGCCCTGATATGCTGCCCTTTAAGGAGGGAAAGTGTCTATAAGGCGGTTTGGGCAAGAGCATGTTCAGTGGAACTTTCAGCATTTCTAGAGAAACAACAGTTCTGGGTTTAGGTCAGGTGATCAGTCCTCAGTCTGATACAGATTTCCTGGGTGATTTTCAGCAAATCCACTTAACCCCCCAGCTGTCTTGATTTTATAATCTGTATAAAGGGTTAACTACACTCTTCCTGTCTAAAGTCCTCCTGCAGTGTCACTTGGATAAAGACTTTGTTCTGGCTTAAAACTGTTCTGTGTTCTGTTAATCAGTAGCTATAGAACCATAGAAATGTAGGGCTGGACTGGCCCTCAGTGGTCATCCAGTCCAGCCCCCTTGCTGAGGCAGGATTACATCTAGGGTGACCAGATCCACGCCCCGCCCCCCTGCAACAGCTTGCCTCCGCTCCATCTCCACCTCCCTCCTCCCTCCAGCACTTGCGCTGCCATACAGCTGATCAGCACAAGCCTGGGAGGGAGGGGGGAGGAGGAGGAACGCGGCGTGCTTGCGGGGCCAGGGTGGGGATTTGGGGAGGGATCCAATGGGAGGAGGAAGGGGCAGAGTCAGGGCGGGGGGGGCGCGATCCCCCGTCGGGCTCTGCTCCGCCTGTGAGTGGAGGCAAAATATCGGGACAATTCGCGTCCCAACCGAAGGTAGGTTGGGATGCGGGACAAATAAACAAATATCGGGACAGTCCCGATAAAATCGGGACGGCTGGTCACCCTAATTACATCCAAGAGGGGGCTGCAATTGATGTTAATAAAGTGGTTCTCTTGTAGTGAGTAGAGCACTTTGGGATCCTACTGGATGAAAGCTATTGTAAGACATTATCAATATTCATGAAAGTATATGGTTGTAAGGGACTGAGTTGGTCTATAGAAGTCACTGCTGTAGAGGACATCACAGGAAATACTATGCCTGGATTTCACTGCATAATTATTTATGGTCATGCAAACTAAGATTTCGCTAAAAAGAATCAAATCTCATTGAGGCCTATGGCTGAATTTTTTCCCCATGCAAAACAGGCTAAGTTCCTTATAGGGGATATGACCCTCAGGCAATAGGTGACGGTCACGGATGGAGACAGACAAGCAGGCTTCATGTGAGTCCAGTCCTATGTGTTCCTATATTTGTCTAGTTCAAATGATAGACTTGTGTTCTGCTATAGATCAGATCTGAAAAACAACCGTGTCGCATGGGCAGTGACCACGAGCATTTGTTTTGGAGGCTGGTTTACAACCCCAGTTTAAATGCCTATTCCTTAACAATGGGTTACTATGTGAGATCTTCCTACCTTTCACTGCTGCTTTAGTAAAGAAATGAATCCAACTGTGCTTCAAGCTGTCTCCTCCACTATTTTGGTTGTGTCCTTCTACATTATGTTTGGTCCTCTTGGCAGGTGACAAGCTGGAAGAAAATTGAGAGTTGCCTGCCACAGCATCAATTGCAGCACATATGGTCACCCCTAGAGAAGCCTCACGCTGCAATTCTGCCTTCACTACAAATTTCCTTTCCTTGTCAGTTTCTGTCAAAATGTTAAACTTTAAACATCGTGGTTGAGGTGTGTGGCTAACACCTCCCATTGCCTTTGTAGCGCTCCCCCCCCTCCCCCAGTGTGTTCATTTTCTTAGGCTTCTGTAATGCTAAGTGTAGCGCCTACTGACATTGTCCCATTGCAACACCATAATGGCATCCCTGGACCTTGGCACTGAAATCATTTCCCCATCAGCACACACAGTGGAATGGGACAGAAATGAAATCCCTGGAAATCTTAATTTCATAGTGGGCTTGACCCTACTCGCATTGAAGTTGATGGGAGCTTTGTCATTAATTTCAATGTGAGCAGAATCAGGCCCCATGTTATTACTAAGGAACGATATTCCAAATGGAAGGCAATGTGTTAGCAAATGAAAAATGTGTTTGTCTGCTTTTTGTTTATGCTGTAGATGGCTAAAGAAGGCCTCAATGTTTTTTCTCATTTTTATGTCTCTACATGGGAAAAATCACAAGGCCAAAAAAAGTGATTTTTCCCCCTCCTTAATAATCAGTTGTATTGAATAATGGCGATGGGCAGTGATTTTTATGCAGGCTATTTAAAAAGCTGTGTGGTGATGTGGGTGGTTGTTGTTTTTATTAACACCTCATAACTCAAATGCCCACCACCCAATTACAAGCAAAGATGCCCTTATTAAAGGGATAAACACTCAACCCTTCAAGCAAAATTGTCAGAACTCAAGCTATACTTCTGGGACCCTCAACACATTCTCCAGAATCAGAGACTCAGACTGGACAATCCTGATATTGTTAGGCAGTTTCTCCCACTTTATTTGTCATTTAAAAATGATGTCACATTTAATTTATAGTGAGTTAAAACAATAAAAAGCTGCTTTTGTTTAAGAGTAGAATTCAATCCTATTAATGTTGTGGCTGAGAAAGCAGCATGCCTAAATATCTTGAGGAGACCAAAATATTAAGCCATAGGCATCTTATTCAATAAAAAACGAGTCAGAGACGTTAACATCAGAACCAGTTTCCTAATTTCCAGAATGAGCATCTCTGTGTTAAGCCAGGATGTCAGAAAAGCCTTCTGTCATCATAATCAAAGGACCTGTACGGCTTTTGATCTGCGTAAGCTTAACTTCACAAGAAAAATGTCAGCGGCAGAAAAGGCTAAAATGACAGTCTCAGCCCTACACAAAAGAAACTCCTTTTATCACCTTGAGTGGCATCAGCAATGTCTAGAGGTATAATAAAATAAAATATTTTTTGGATAATGTCCAGCGCTCATTACTGGTTGTATGGGATGTGAATGTTAAAATACACTAGCAACAGAATCCTGTAAAGACATTTTTTGGGTAGCCTAAAATTTCTCAGTTGAAGGGCAGACTCAAATGCTTTTGAAGAATTTAGGACTAATATTTGTCTGAAAAGGCTTAGCACTGCTAATAATTTACACTAGAATTTGCTGTTTTATGGTGCATTTCATTGTAGTATTGTGCACACTGCAAACATTTTGTGTACATGTGTGTATTTATATATGCATATATGGTCATTATAATTTGGAGACCTAAAATATTGTCATAGTAACAGCTTTTCATTTCTTTGAAAGTTCAGCTATATTTAAATTTAGTCTGAGATACTGTTGAGCTAGCTAGAATAAATAATGCAAATCCAACCCTGTCCTTTACATTAAAGGGGCATTAAGATTGTGACATAATGCTGCTCCCCCAACAAGAAAACCCAAAAAGGTAGAATTCAGCTAATAACCCCTCACCTTCTTAGTTACAAATTACTTCCATTAAGAGGTACATCAAGCTGTGCTGTCTTAAAAAAAAGTCCTTCCTTCAGCTGTCGCTGTGTGCATGTGTGCACAGAAACATATTTGTATGTATATATTGGTTACTGCAATTTTTCTAGTTTTCTTCATTTTTATTTGTTGGGTAGATTTGTTCATTCTTTTGTTAAGTGTGTGGGAGTATTTAGTGCAAGGATGCCATGGTGACAGTCACACAGATACCATGGTAGTCATCCATATTACACGCATGTTGCACAGTTTTGTGTCTTTAATTGTCTAAAGGATTGTCACATTACAATGAAATATGCATTGGTAACAGGTAGATTGTAAATTAAGATGGAGGAAATGCCCATTTCATGCTGGACCTATTAACTGGATATTTATATTATGTAATACAATTTATTTTGCTAAAGCGCATACTTAGCTAGCCCAGTGACAAGAGACAGACAGCCCTCAGACAGTGGCCTAGAACCTGGTTTTTAAAGAAAGCCAGTGATAAATTAAAACAAGAGAGCCCAACGGTGTGACCTCATAAGAATAGCCATACTGGGTCAGCCCAAAGGTCCATCTAGCCCAGTATCCTGTCTTCCGACAGTGGCCAATGCCAGGTGCCCCAGAGAGAATGAACAGAACAGGTAATCATTATATGAGCCATCCCCTGTCACCCATTCCCAGCTTCTGGCAAACAGAGGCTAGGGACACCATCCCTGCCCATCCTGGCTAATCGCCATTGATGGACCTATCCTCCATGAACTTTCTAGTTCTTTTCTGAATCCTATTATAGTCTTGGCCTTCACAACATCCTCTGGCAAAGAGTTCCACAGACTGACTATGTGTTGTGTAAAAAAATACTTCCTTTTGTTTGTTTTAAACCTGCTGCCTATTAATTTCATTTGGTGACCCCTAGTTCTCGTGTTATGAGGAGTAAACAACACTTCCTTATTTACTGTCTCCACACCAGTCATGATTGTATAGACCTCTATCCCCCCAGTTGGCTCTTGTCCACGCTGAAAAGTCCCATTCTTATTAATCTCTTCTCATACAGAAGGCATTCCATACATCTAATCATTTTTGTTGCCCTTTTTTGAACCTTTTACAATATCATTGTATGTCTTTTTTTGAGATGGGACGACCACAGCTGCACAGTTTGCTTTAAGTGTAGTGCTGGTGCTTCTTTTGGTAAATTTTATTGTCCTGTCTTGAGTACCATGTTTGCGGTCAAGTGGGGAAAAAAAAGAAATAAGATTTAACTACCTTCATGACTCCTGCTGTTGGCTTCATCAATTTGTCACCTTTTCTTTATACCAACTACTACAGCGAGTGTTGTCTTCACGCATTGATTTCCTCCCTGGTAAATAAAACCTTTCTATAGTTAATCAGGGTCATTCAGCTGGCTGATATTTTTTGAAAAAATTGTAACCTTTCAGTGAATGTTTGAATGTAGATAAATTTAATTGACATATAGGAGCATCTCCAATACATCAATTTGCCACTTTATCTTGGGGAAGACTTTTAGAAGCTAACAGCTTCCCACCCATTGTACAACAACTCTCAAAGTATATTCTGTGCTTTCCTGCCTCGTGGAATTCAAGCGAAGAGTAGAATAATAATAATAATAATAATAAATGGAGAGATCCTATCTCCTAGAACTGGAAGGGACCTTGAAAGGTCATCAAGTCCAGCCCCCTGCCTTCACTAGCAGGACCAAGTACTGGTTTTGCCCCAGATCCCCAAGTGGCCCCCTCAAGGATTGAACTCACAATCCTTGAAGATGATGGCAGCTGAGCTGCTTGGGGAAAAAAAAGTCACTTTTATTATTCTAGGGGCCAAGGACAATGTATAGACCATGATATAAAAAGAAGTACTGTGCATCCTTCACAATTCTCACTAGATATAGGTTCAATAAACACGCACACAAAGGGGTGATGTAAGCCCATCAATTAAAAAAAAAATGTTCAGGGACCATGCAGAGCTCTTGAAAACCTGGGCAGGCTCCTGCTCAAGATTGACTCATGGGGGTATGTATTTAAAGTGAAACTGTAACTGCGACATCATCATTTTCCTTGGACTTGCCCTGGTGTGTAACGAGCAGTAATAGCTGGACTACCTTTGCGGTGACTTATTAGAGGGCGAGTTGTCTGCTTAATATTATACTGCAATTGGAGTGGCTTCATTAAAAAAAAAGAAAAGAAATAAAACTCAGGAGCTTAACCATGACACTATCCAAAGACTGATGGGGGAGGGGGCTTTTAGTATAATTGAGTTCAGTATAATTGAGAGTTCATACAGAGTTTAGCATCATATACATAATCTGCTGTTGGGTCTTGACTTAGTGTGCTGCAGGCCTGGCTGGGGAGTGAATACAAAGGGCCTTTAATCCCCCAGAGCATGTCTATGCAGGAACAATTTAGGATTGTCCACTGAGCACTAGGCTGAAGGCTAAGCTAACACCCCAAGCAATGCTCCATAACCTCAGCTATCTTGGAAGCATGGCCAGTTCCATGGGTCCCTGCATGTTGGCTGCTTTCTATTTTGGGTGAGGGAGTGCACTGCTCCTCTTTGGAGCAGTAGGAAGGTATGCTGCAGTGTGGAGTGCTCCCCAAACAGGATGGTTCAAAGATCCTCTGAGTGCTACCACATCATTCTTCCCTTCTGCTCCCCCCTCCTCCTTATCCCCCGATTCACATGGCCCAATGCAGCAAGGACAGGATTTTACCATTCCTGAGGAGGCCCAGGAAGTGTGTGAGTGTTTTTCCTAACATTTTACTGTTTTAATACTCTCAAGTTAAAGCACAGAAGTGTAGATTCTTTAATAATCCTGTCCTCAGGCCAAATCACAGTTACCTTCAGTTAACAGCTAATATGCGCAGTGGGAATTTTCAGGAATCTAAATGTTCCCAACTATTAACGGCTGCATTTTGCTATATTGTTACTTTTCAATATCACGCAGAGGTGTAGACAAGAAAAGTTGAGGTCTCCGGATCATGAAAGGTAGCGATGCATGCGTAGGGTTGCATATTTCATTTGTGAGAGTTCATCCCAGCGTCAGGCTCTTGGTGAAGAAGCGCTAGAATTTATAACTGGTCTGCTGTATTAGCAGGAGTGCTCTATTGAAGATGGCTCATTACATTGTTACCAGAGTGAATGGGTTTAAATTTGAATTTGGCTAAATTTGTCAAAGCCCCTGGATAAGATATGAAAGATCTAAGCACTGATGTAAAACTCCACCCCTTGACATTGACTATATTAGTAGGTATGTTCATGTTTCCCAGCATAGACAGGTAGTTACTTTATATAACATCAGTGTTTAATACTGTATAGAGACAAGTCATAGGACTTTGCTTGCACGGTGTTTTCAAGTACCAAAAATGCAGTGAAAACACAGTACGAAGCTCCCCAAAAGCATGTTGCTCCACAACAGAATGACTAACCATTACATGCAAGTTTCTCACTATCTTCCACCACTAATTGTGGAGTGCTCTCCTGCAGCCAACTAATACAGCAAAAAGATTTTGAAGGTGCTTGACTCTATGGACAGAAAACTGAAGCTGGAAAAGCTGGAGTAATGAAATCTCCAAATTGGGATCCAGTTTTCAGAGATGTGGAGTAAGGGTAAAATCCAGTCTTGTGCACTGGTCCAGAAGTCCAACGCACCATTCAAGCTCAATATTGAGAGCTTAAGAAGTAAGTGGTCCATAAGCATTGTGTGGGGTTTCTGCACATGGGTGAGTTTCACCCTAATTAAACTCTATAGGAGAAGATAGTGATAGCATAGCTTTTAAAAAGTAACTAGTGCTGTTTCATTATTTGAACAGAAAATCAAGCTGTATTTGAGCAGAAATGGATGCATCATGGATTTTCAGGGACACAAAGTGCCTTCTGGTGTTCGAAGAAATAGAAAAAAAACCCTCTGCAATGCTGCAATACACAAAAGTTTATTTTTAAGATCCTTTTCTTTTCTGAAAGCAAAATATGATAAAACCTAACAGCAATGTATTTTGTACAACAAAAACAGTTTTTATATGAGAACAGACAATCCATGAAGAGTTTTTAAGTCTTAGAACTGTTTCCCTTTTTTATCATGCTTTCTTGTGGTCAACAAAAAGTTGTCACAGAAGATGTCATGGCAGTCAATCAGTGTGGTGTTTCCCCTCAGATCCTTGTCAACTGGTGCCACAGACTGGAGGGAAGGATACTTTCTACTTTTTCCATCACAAAATTTAAAGGGGCGAAGAGAGTGCTGAGAAACTGCAAAGAAATCAGATATACAAGTAGATCAAAATCATGGAGACAACAGACTGTAACAGAAAGCTGTGCAATTGAGGTGTTGTAGACCCTCCAAGAAAATCCTCTGGGTGACACTAATTGAATCATTTGTTTTTAAAGTCTTTAGGCCCAATTTTGCTCTCAGATGTACATTGTCCATTTCTCAGTTTTGTAATAAATAAAGCAAGTGTTCCATTTTACATAGATATTACTAACGAGTTAATGCACAGTAAAGGCATAAATCTAGAATCTTAGATCCATGCCCAGATACACGCCACTGTAGGCTTGATCCAAAATCCACTGAAGTAAAAAGGAGTCTCTCGTGTATGGGCACAAATAGGTACATTCAACTAACTACGGGAACACAATTTTGCCTTCAGAATCAGACCCATAATGGTTAAATATTATCTAAGCATATTCAGACCCCCTTGGCTTTCTCTTCTAGAATTTATCTTAACTTGCTCTTTCCTTTAGAAAAAAGAATGTAATAGTTTGAGAGAAGTATCTGTGAGCTTGTCTTCACATACAGTGCTGCAGCAGCACTGGTGCAGCTGCACCCAGGGGGGCTGGAACAGGTTTTTTGGTGGAGGTGCTGCTGATGGAAACCATGTATTTGGTGTTTGTTATTACTACTCCAAACGAATGAGTGCAGCAGCACCCCTAGTTCCAACAGCAAAAGCTGAGCCGCTGTAGCTCTGTTGATGGGAGAAGCTCTCCTATCGACAGAGTGTCTACATGGTGGGGTTAGGTCGGTATAACCATGTCACTCAGGGTGTGGATTTCTCACACCCTTGAGCAACATAGTTATACCAATACAGGTCTGAAGTGTAGACCTGGCCTGTGTATTACTGCTATGAGAGGCTTACATGCCCAGATCAGATGAATAGTTACCATTTTATCACCAGGGGGGAGGGGGGACATTTGAAAATAGAAGGAGACACCTTAAAAGGGTCTGACTTTCAGAGGGTGGGTGCTAAACATTTTCTGAGAATTAAGTCCCACTGAAGTGTCTCAAGCTGAGTACCTCAGAACTGAGGAATTCCATATCTTGAAAATGTTACCCCATATATATTAATTGTGCTATATATTTACTTCAATCTGTATTACGTACAGATGCTATGGGCCTCCTATAGGTGCCTGGAATAGAATAGACTGTTATGGTATATTGTATCTGTGCAGATATTACACATATGCAAAGTCAGCCATCCCTAGATTAAGAACAATGTTGCTTCCAGACATATGCTGGTTGACATAACATTGCCAAAGAATATAGTTCTTTTATGGTATCAATTAGCAAATATCTGCAGGATGTGTTGTTGTAGCATGCTGGTCCCATGATCTTAGAGAGACATGGTGGGTGATGTATTACCTCACCCAAATATTTGCAAGCAGTTTCATGTTTCAGAATGTGCCATATGTGATGAGCACAGCACACGCTAACTCTGACATGAGAGAACTGCAATCCGTGGGCTTTGCTTGGCTGTACTCTGCCATAGTCCCATCTCCCCTGAGGAGAACAAAACATATATGTCTGTATACGGCAAATTCAAATGCCACTCTGCGTGTTTTGATTTTTAAAAAAATCAGATCAGTCTGAATGCTGCTGAAATGGAGGATGCTGCTGAAACCCGGGTTACATACAGTAAACTCAACTCAATTAAAGGCTACAGGACAGAATATAAAATGTACAGGTCCAGTCTTTTGGTTGAGACATATCTCTATTTTTTATTTTTCCACTACTGTGTGATTTTTGCCTTGAAGATATCGTTGCTCCCAGAAATATGCTTGATATGATTTAGCCAAAGATTACAATCCCTTTAAGGTACCAGGCAGTAAAACAGCTGCAAGCAGTTTCATGTTTATCAGACAGTGTTTTGTGAAGAGTTTATTTTAACTGAAAACATATATCCTGTATATATTTTAACTGTATTAATAAAATGTCATAAGTACTTGGCCTGCATCATATTTGAGGTTGTACCTTCTCAAAGATACTCCTAGAAAAGACATTACCCAAGGAACAACTTGTGCATTATGGATGATATCCAGGGCCGGCTCTGGCTTTTTTGTTGCCTGAGGCAAAAAAGCCTCCCGCCGCCCACCCCTGGCGGGGAGCGTGGCAGGGTAGGGCACCGAGCCCGGCCGCGGGCCCACTCTCCCTGACCTGCCGCTGCCGGAGTGCCGGGGGGAGGGCGGAGAGCCCGGCCGGGGCTCCGCTCTCCCCGGCGGCCAGAGTGCTGGGGGGAGGGCGGAAAGCCCAGTCGCAGCCCTGCTCTGGGGCCGGAGTGCCACCCCCTCCAGGTGTCGCCCCAAGCACATGCTTGGTGGGCTGGTGCCTGGAGCCGGCCCTGCCTCAGATCAATTGATGACGTCACTTTAACAAACACTGATTTCGCCAATTAAATGTCACTCTCATTTTCATCTAAGAAATGTTTGTATGCCACGGAGTCATGCAAGTACCTAGCTTTTTTCATGACTGACTTACAGATTCTTTGTACAGTATGAAAGAAAACAAAAGATTAAAAAATCATCTACATTACATGCTGACAAATTTATCCCAAGTGGTGCAATCAAAAAACATGAACTGCTTGCGTTCATCTCTTGAGCGTCCTCCAAAATGTTTTCATTAGAAGGGCTAGTGAAAATCATCAGAAAATTACTGCATCGTTTCTTCCATTAGCAAGGCAGCCATTTGAACCAGTGCTCCTTTACATGGCATTTTAACTTTACTACCTGGCCCACTACCAGCTCCTTAAGGAAACTTCCTGCCTGTGTCTCATAAGACTGCCAAAAATGCAGGCTAGAAATATGTTCTTCCATAACCAAGTGAAAATGCTAAAACATGTTGCTATTTGAAAGTTAACTATTCCTGATCTCTCAAATCCATCATATTTAACAATGTTTCCCATGTGAGAAAAAGCCATCCCCACCCCCAGGCAGAGAATCACAGAATTGGCTACATGCATGTTGGGGGATTTTCACCTTCTCCTGAATCATCAGGCAATGGTCACTGCCAAAGGCAGGTTAATGGATTCGATGGATCAATGGTTTGGTGTGGTACAGCAAATCCTGTGGTTGAGAGTCTATGCTGCACCTTTGAGAGGCACAGCTCAGGGGGAGAAGGGAGCTATGGTGACTAAGCCACCTTCGCACCCTCTCATTTCTGCAGCCCCTGGTGGAGCACTGACAGCGCCGGGGGCCCATTTAACATCTGGAAGCCTGCCCTGCCTGCTCCTAGGCTGCAGGATTGCACCGTGTGCTCAACTTTCTGCCCTGCAGCCCCATCTCCAACACACTCTTCCTCTGTCCAGCCCCACCCTGCTCCATGGGGCTCATGAGAGGGTCCCTGAAAGGCAGCTTTCTGCACTAAGGGTGTGTTCTCTCTTGGCACCATCCAGGGCTTTTAAGGCTCCTTTATGCCACTCCAGCTTGGATCTCTCCCCTTATGTTCTTATGAGGACACCTTACATTGCAATTCCAGGAGCAGATTGATGGGAGAAGCAGCACTGCAGTCCGTTTGTATTTCTAAGCAGCTGGCTTGTGTTAATTATTTATGTCTGAGGTTTTATAGATAGTTCTAGTGCCAATTTAAAAATCAGGATATTGGTGTCTCCCTGAAGGAGGGTGGAGTTAAACCCAAGCTCTGCATTCTTCTCTTATCAATAGCTCACCCTCTTCAACAACAGCTTCCTCCTATTCTAAACAGCACACTTGTGTCTCTGCCCTGATCTGGACCCTAGAACTCCTGCTTCCACCAGGGAGTTCTTGTGGGCTGGCTTCCCAGTAATCTTAGCATATGCACCTGGGAGTGACAGCTGGAGGGAGGGGCCATTCCAGCATAGCTAGCAGGTTATTTATTATATCTATTGTTATTGATCAAAATAATTTAGATAGCACCACAAATGTATATGATGCTTGCAAAAACAAATTAGGACACCAACCTTGCCCCTATAGAGCTTATACACCAGAGCCTGATACTGAATCTTAGCACAGACCCTTACAGAGATCCAGTGAGGTGAATGGAACTCCTCAAGAACTCTGTATTAGAGGATCCAGTTGCAGGAGTGGGGCTTGAGATAGAAGAGAGAAAAGAGAGAGAGAGAGAGAGAGAGAGAGACAGACACACACACACACACACACACACACATCACAAAACAAAACCACTCAGGAAAGGGCAAGTGAGGAGAGATTCTCTGCAAGCAGGGTGGAAAGATTCCTGGAAAAGGAGGGTTTTCGGGAGGGGGTAGGAGGAGGAGAGAGAAGGGGGATTGGCAGGCTGGGAGTGAGTAATTTCCCCTACCGAACGCAGGGGAAAGCAGGAGAGAAGGTGTGAACTGAGAAGTGGGATACACAGTGAAGACAACAGTAAAATGAAGGGCTTTGTAGGAGTGTATGAAATGAGCAGAAGAGTCTGAGGGAGAGAGATGGGTGATGTAAACCGGTGAGATTGTTAGGGCCTTGATTGTGAACAGGGACCATGTGTGTGATGCAGTAAGAGATGGGAGGCCAATGAAGGGGATTGGGGAGGGGAGGAGAAGGAGGAAAGTGATTGGAAGCTGGAAGCAGAGGAATGAGAAAATAGAAAGCCTAAAAAGAGAAGCTACAGAAATGTACCTCTGCCTGTCATATCATTATTATTACAGGCACTTGTAAGCATCACTACTATGACATCTGGACACTCTAAGCCTACTTAACCATGCAAGCCACATAAAAGCCAGCCCTCCAGATGCACAAAGTGGATGCAGACAATTTCATAGGGAGCCTCATACTCATTCCTGCGTGGAGATGCTCTAAAATCCTTACATTGCCTTGACACCAGGATCAAAGGTTCTGATACGATCAGCTAAAAAACTGTAAAAATCCAGAGTCTGGTTCAGCTTTTAATTTGCATCTTTTGGAGCGTTACTGTTTATGGACCACTTAGTTTGCCCTGAATGGGACTGATCAAGGACTCCTTTTGTAGAAACTGTGATGTTTCATTGTTAAATAAGTTATTTTAGTCTTATGGTGAATTCACAGAGAGTTTAGGACCAATTAGATTTCAGCTTTGGCTGAAACCAGCAGTCTAGAATAATAAAATATATTGCTTCAGGTAGTACTCTGCCCTCTCTGAACCACCTCCATTTCCTCTAGCCTTTCCCCCCTCAAGTATACCT
Source organism: Trachemys scripta elegans (assembly GCF_013100865.1). Taxonomy (NCBI): domain Eukaryota; kingdom Metazoa; phylum Chordata; order Testudines; family Emydidae; genus Trachemys; species Trachemys scripta. The sequence continues at coordinate 45,274,328 of NC_048298.1, forward strand.
TGTTCCTTTTCTCTACCCAGACAAGAGGTATCACCAAGACCTGCTGCAAGTTCATTCATGAGATGAAGCAGGTGTCTACACGAGGGACTGTCTCTCCCAAGCACTGTGAGGACAGAATGAATAGTATTCACAGACTTGTATGAGCTTCAAAGTGTCAATAGCCTAGACCGGGGGCCAGTGGCTGTACCGTCAAGTTTCATAGATTCAAAGAATGTAAGGCAAGAAGGGATTGTTAGATCATGTAGGCTAACTTCCTGCATAACACAGGCCATAAAACTTCCCTGAAATAATTCCTGTTTGACCTACAGCATATTGTTCAGAAAAAACATCCACTCTTGATTTAAAAATTGCCAGCGAAGGAGAATCCACCACAACCTTTGGTAAGTTGTTGCAATGGTTAATTATCTTCATTGTAAAAAAAAAAAAGTGCCTTATTTCAAGTGTGAATTTGTCTAGCTTCAGCTTCCAGCCACTCAATCTTGTTATACCTATGCCAGCTAGAGAGCCCATTATCAAATATTTGTTCCCCAAGTAGGTGCTTAAAAAAATGCAAACAGCTCCACACATGCTATATTCAGTTTAACTGAAGTACACCATATTTTGTAAATTGCTAAACCTCAACTGGCAGTAATATGAACTTGGATTTAATTTTTAAATTGGTCCAAGGTGGCTCTCAGTTACACTTGTTCAGTGCTCTTGGGATTGACAGATGTAAGTAGAAGAATAATTTAGCCCTGCTAAAATTAGGACTTATTCTTGTAGTTTTGCACTAGTTACAATACATCCCATGATGTTGGTTAAACCACAGCATGTCAATCAGACAAGAGTATTAATTCCACACACACGCACAACCAAAATGATATTCAGAACATTCATCTTTTTAGCTATGTTCAAAATTAATTCCCTTAAAAGGGGAAAGGGCACAGCTGTGGCTTGCTGGAGGTCTGTTCCACTGAGCCTTGATATCACTGCATAGCAAAGGGACGTCTGTCATTACACTTCTTAGGGTATGTCTACACAGCCGAGGTGAAAGCGCAGTGCTTTAATGTGGCTGTGTAGTCGCGGCTCCAACGCTGGGAGAGAGCTCTCCAAGGATTGTAATAAAACCACCTCTGTGAGGGGAATGGCTCCCAGCACTGCAGCACTGTCAGCACGGCTCCCAGCGCTGTTACACTGTCTACACTGCCACTTTACAACACTGAAACTTGCAGCTCTCAGGGGAGTGTTTTTTCACACCCCTGAGTGAAGAAAGTTTCAGTGCTGTAAGTGGCAGTGTAGACAAGGCCTTAGGTTTCACACAGTTTGGCTACCCCACCTTTTTAGTAGACTACAAAAATGAGACATCTGAGTCTAAGCCCCTTGATCAGTCAATGAACGAAGGTCACAGGCTTTCACCAGACTGGCCTGATTTTCACTCTGCCCATTCACAATTAAAAGCCAGATGCTGCCTGTGTTTGTTTATTAAGATAGCCACATAGCTAAATCCCTATGAATGTTACTTAACATAGCAAACATGCCATGTAGCTTCAGAGATGTACACAGAGGTCAGTGACACTGCCTATTTCATACAGGGTTAATAACATGGCATTAATTTAGTTTTGTTTGTGTTCATTTATTGTGCTCCACTCTATTCTCAGATGCAGGATGCAGTCACATATTGAGCCCCGAGGCTTCTATTCCATTAACATCAATGGAAGCTACATGCACATATCAAAGGAATAGATCCTCTTGGTTGCATTGTACTCCCAAAGTGACTTTGGTGCCCAAAGCGAGAGCTATTTAAGGAAATAATTGCTAGTACATCACAAATGTAAATATTAACACCCCCCCCCACACACACACACATCCCATTCGATTGCAACCATCACACAAAAAATGCCAAGTGAAGCCCATGAAAGTCCGCAATCAGGTTTGTCTGATTCCAGCACCTCATTACCTGTAGCAGGCTCATTGCCTGAGGTGCTCTTAAACTCTTTGCTCTTAAATAAATCATGAGGCTGACAGCCAGTGGGGTTGCACAGGGTACACGGAAAGGCAGAATTCGGCCTAATGACTGCTAATACCAGCATACTGCATATTGAATGAACAAAACAGACTGGAAGCAAAATCTGTGCTTCGGAGACATTGCTTTTTCTTTTTATTCTATGAAGGAAGTTTCCTAGGAACACCTCCCTTACTCATACCCCTAACCAGCCTTAAAACTCCTTTGCTGTGATGCCTACAAAACTCTGGTTCTAGGCACTTTGGTGAAACAAATAATAAATAACAATGATAACTGGTGTGTTTATACCAGAGCCTATCACGCTGACCAATTTTGTCTCATTGTTTCCTTGTACTGTCTGTCTGCTTCCATCTGTTGTCTCTTGTCTTATACTTAAACTCTGAGTCAGGGACCATCTTTTTGTTCCGTGTTTGTACAGCACTTAGCAGGATGAGGTCTTGTTCCATGTCCATAATAATAACAACAAACAACAACAACAATAATAATACATGCCATCCACTATACACCTATAGATACACTCAAGGCTAAATGCATAAAGGACTATTTCAAGCAGGTTATTGTATTTTTTCTGTTGACAGACATGTTAGCTTTTACTCCAACTGATCAAGTCATCTATCCTCTTCGCCTGCAGACACAGGAATTCTTAATGCAAGAGCCATTGCCATAACAGACACAAACTACTACTAGTGCTTGGGATTAAAGCTCTGATATATTTGACCAGCCTGGCTGATGGAGTAGCTGGTTGACTCCAAAAGGGGTCCCTGGACAATCCTTCCTGGTCAGCAGGATATGAGGTCTTGAGAAAGGCGCTAAAGAATGAGCCTTGGGATACCTTGAGAGCTCTAGCAAAGCCTCCTCCACCCCCAGAAAAAAACTCAATGAGTGCAGAGGAACTTTAGCATCATTTAGAAATACCAAGAAGGCCAAGAGGGTATTTTGGACCCACCGTGCTCCACAATAAGAAGTACATTAAATAATAAATTATTGCTCGGGGTTCTCAGCATTTTTTTGGAGGAGGGAGTAATGGTCTTGCTGGAACTTTGCTGGGAAGTGAATTTTCCACATGCCCCCTGTGGCTGCAAAAATCAGAGTAGTGATGCTCTTAGACTTTGCAAGGAAAAAAGCAAGTTGGAGTACAACTTGTAAAGGTCAGTGGCCAGAAAAGCAGAATTAGTAGTGCCCTCAGCCAATGCATCTAATAGAGAGCTGGAATAAGAGGTCTGGACACGAACACTGAGGCTGTCTCATTTGTTGCAGTTTCAGAAAAGGACACTGCAATTTGATTTGGTTAACATGGAACCACATTTTTTCTGGTACTACTTAGAGTTTGTGCTGTCCCTGTCTTGCACTGGGAAGTACTGTGTAGTTATCACAACCTTGCACAGGCTTACAATTTATTTTTCTGAACAGGCTGGGGCTCTGCAATCTGTTATTAGTTTACTTTATTGGATTATCCATGAAAACGCAGATATCCCCCTCCTTTTTGGCAGAGCCACAAGAAACTAAGACCAACAACAGAGTCAGATAATCCAGAGAGGAAAGACTGGAGTGTATTTTACTGATTAGCTCCTTAAATGATTTCTAAATGTTCTCCTGTTCAGTGACAGACCCCTGGATGCTCCTTTTGTACTAACAAATATTCAGACACTTCATATCCAGCAATGTCTAGCTCAGCACCATTTTATTTGTGCATTTCCCTTTTTGTTTTGTGTTTGTATTTACCCAAAAACCAAGGAGTGTCAGTGAATACTCACAGCTTTTGCGAAGACCCCCATAAGCTCCGGGAACTGATGTGTCAGGAGGGCTAGCATGGCTGTGAAGGAACATAATCCAGCAGTGAAGAGTATAAAGAAAGGAAGCTCTTTCTTGGGATAAACTGAAACTTCATGAAATGCTGCAGAGGAAAGCAGAAAGGAAAAGCATGGTGTAGGTAAAATACCTTCTTATGAGGGTTAAGCAGTTACAAAGAAGCCACAAAGGTTCCGAGGTTTGGTTTAGCGAGAAGACACATCTAAAGGTTCTGAATGCCAGAATCATTTGAGACTCCTCTTCCCATTTCCCTACCCTTTTACAGACTCTTCCTTCCACTATAATAATCTGTGCCTTCCTTGGCTCCTCCCAGCATAGCCTTGCTTCCATTTCATCCCACCACTAGCCTATTCCTTCCCTGTTCCTTCTGCATCTTCATCACCATATTAATAATACATTTATTTTTTTAGATGCCGATGTGCATTAACTAATGCAATTTATGCAAGCAAGGGAAACTTGCTGAAATAAAGGCAGGGAAAGAAACCGCTCCACAAACCACCATATGATGCATATGAGGAATAAAAAAAATCCAACAACAATCAATACAAACTAAAAGGGAAACAGAAAAGTCTCTGGCTTTGGCCTGAAGAGACCCACAATATGTTCTTGGAGGAAGAAGTATCCCAGAGCTGAGAGTGGGAACTTGCCTGGAGGAAAGTTTTGCTTAATCAAACTTTTTATGATGGCTCAGATTCAGGTTGGGAGATCTGGCCAGTTTGGCAAATGTTCTGGCCAGTTCTTGCTTTGTCGAACTGTGTCTCCCATTCCATCCCTACTTGTAAGTTCTAGTCAGGATCAGTGTTTGACTTTGAAATGACAGTAGCTTTTCTCTTAAAAGGATACTCTCCCAGCTGGTAGATCTAAAGTTAGGCTTGCCGTACCAGCTTGTTTTTTAATTTTAAATGTCATGACTGTATACATACATATCACACCATTCTTCTACTCTGCCTGCCTTCTCCATTTTTATGGGTAGGTATGGCTGAAATATGCAAGAATCCTGCTCAAAGCCTGCTTATTTTGCACCTGCCAGGTCACAGAAACAGGGCAGTCAAGCAGCATGGTATAGGACAGCACAGCATCCGATTTGGACTGTTGCAGCTCTCATCTGATGGGCCCATAAGGCATCTTTGAATGGTTAAAATAAAAATAAAAATTTCAAGTGTGTTAGAGTTTAGGGGCTGCAAATCTTGTTCCCTTAAAAAAATCAGCAAACTGTTTTCAGGAGAAACATGTTTAGATAATTTCATTTAAATCACATATGTAAGTATCAAATTGCAGATTAGAGCTGGGAAAATACAACTGCACAAGCATTCTAATGCAGGCTCCCACTTCTACTGTCTTTAACTGAAATATCCAATCTATTGTTGTAGTTCATTAACCAGTTAAAGCAAAAATTAGGTTTGGTTGATGTTTGTACTTAGTCGGGGTTAATCTTTTCAATCTCTCTTTCATTTGAAACAAACTGTTCCTCATGCAAACCCCAGGGCTATGATATCATTTCAGCAGAGACTCTCCCTTCAAATTACCTACCAAAAGTTACCTTTAAAATATAAGCAATTAAAGGTTTAGACAGGCATGTGGTGTAAAGGACCTCTACGCAACCTGTGTCTCTCACAGTATGTGAAAACCTTCTCTTCTCAAACCCAAGAGATTTGACAGCAAAAGGCATTTCTCACAATTATCAGAGCAAAACATTACCATCAATGTACAGTATTAAAGAGTCCCTTGCTTCTAACATCTGACAACGGCAATTAATTTTGCACCTAGAAAGGAGGATGCTGACTATTCTGTATCATTCTGTCATTCCCAAATTTCCCTGACACTCCACCCTCCATTTAACAGTATCCCTTGGAGTAAAGTATTCTGAGAGTCCTAAGAGGTATTGTTATAATTAGGGTGATTATAATAGGGTGGGGAGATAGAGCTGGTTGCCAAGGATTACTGTGTAATATCAGAGAGAATGTGTTGTGAAAAAAGGGCCTGACAATGAGGGGACTCTTGCTATATTACTTCTACCTATAGTTTACTCAGATAGATTTATTAAAAATGGTTAAACATAACTTAGCCCAAACTGGAGTTGTTATAAAAGAAAGATCTATTCCAGAAGAGAGACAAATACAAATGGAACACAAGCACATCTTCATTTATTTTTCAAAAAATAATTTAAATTTACTCCCTTTTTTGAGTTCCCCAGTGCAACTTATGTCTGCCTTTTGGAACGTGATCTTGCAAACATCCCCGCATGAGCACTGTGCTCTCCAACCAAGTCCCACTGACTTCAATGGGAAACAATGTGGGAATGAAGTTCTGAGTGTGTGACATTTCCAGGCCTGGCCAGTCAGGCCTGATACTGCAAAGAGTGACTCGTGTTTAACTTCATGCACGGCAAGCAGTCCCATTGACTTCGACTGTAAAACTCTCCAAGGGCAGGGGGCTATCTTTATATCTGTATCTTGTACAGCATTTAGAACACCCTTGGTGCTTTACAAAGTCATAATAATAAATGACTGGTGTAATTTCACATTAATATCTTTATAAGAATCACACACATCATTACATGAAGAAAACCCTCTTTGTGACTAGGCGTCTCTTACATAGCTCTCTTGCAAGAGGTCACAATAACTTGGTACTTGGTTAATGGTCCTTATGCAGGCTCAATCCTGCAGTCTTGGGAAGGCAAAACTGCCTTGAATTTAGATAGTGGTTTCCTGCATTAGGACTACAGGGCAGGACAACTGTATTTTTAGTTTGATGGTATGATATCCTAGATAAAGGAACAAACATACTTTATCTGTCTTGGCAAGAAAGAAACAATAGATTTTTAAAAGAAGTACATCCCTAAGATAATCTGATTTTCTTTCTTTTTTGACATCAATGAAGATACCTAAAGCTTTATGAGCTGTAGCTATGAATTACCATTTTAACAATCAAGTGAACTCTCAAGATTCACTGTCAGCCAATCATTCTAATCCAGTGAACCCAATTTAAGAGTTATCAGTGGAGGCCAGCATTGCAGAACTGTGATAAATGACCCTTTGATGCTAAGAACCAGGGATAAAAAAAGAGAAAAAGTTCAGGCTTACATGGAAGTAGTTCTCTGTCTGCTGTTTCTGTACAGATGGGATATGGGTAAAAAAGGTGTCCTTTTTCCAAAGGATAGGGGATCATTCTGAAAGCTGAAAAAGACAAAAATAACACATTGGACAGTTTATTGTGAGTGCAGTATTTGCATGACATATTCAGCAAGGCACTTTACATGTATTAACAATTTTGAAAAGCAAAAACAAACTAAGCACTAAATCCAAAATTTTCATACTTGCGTGCCTACTATCAGGACACAAAATACTTATTTAACAGTCTAAATATGCATTTAGCCCTCAATCTGGCAAACACTTATCCACATATTTAATTTTTACTCACATCTGTAGTCTCATTGGAGTCAGTGGGACCACTTTACAAGAGTCAAGTCAACCACATAACTATCTGTTTGCATGATCAGGGTGTCAGGTACCTAAATTTAGATATTTACATTTGAAAATTTTGACTTAGCATTTTTAGAGTTTGCAGGAGTGGTGAGGGGCGGGGGGGGGGGGGGGGGGGGGGGGGGTGGGGGGGGGAAGAGTAGCTATGGTACAGCAGCCCTACTTTATTTACAGAGAGAACCTCAAAACAGTGTTACCAACTTGGGCCCAATACTTGCATTTTTCTGATCACCGAAAATTTCCACTGACTTTAGTGGGAGTTTTGCATGCAGGAAGAAAGCAGTATGGTGCCCCAATGAATAACCCAGGGTACACCTGCAACAAAACATTCTGCCAGTCAGGAGATATCTCCATGCTGCTAACATGATAATGTGGGTTGTATTTGTTCATTTGGCAATCTCATCTTATTAAAGAATGATTAAAACCAGATTCCAGTAATGCATTCTTTTTAAATGTAGCAGAGCAAGCAAGGTTTCCAGCATGAGCATTCAAGTATTATTTAATCTGTGACTTGATCTTTTGTATTTTTTAAAAATATACGTAACATTTAAATCTAAAATAATAACAGAGAGGGAGATAGATTGGTTGCTAAATCTGTATTCTGATGATGTCATAGACCACCTGAGTTATACTCCCGTGGTTTATGGAACCATCAGAACCCTTGACTGAATTATAGTTTTGCAATCAATCCATCCTTTTCTATTATCCTCTATGTTAGTCCCACTGTTAAGATGTCATCAACATGTTATTCTCACTATTCCTATGAACATCATTCATTGAAGCAATTTTTCCTCAACAGATGTCCTGTAAGTACTATATACTGTAGGTGCAGAACACACACACACACACACACACACACACACACACACACACACCAGTGCTCCATGATATATCTCACACAGGGCAATGAGGAATTGTATTAAGAATGAATGACTGCTATGTACCACAATATTTTCATTTGTAAATACTACATTTAAAATAATTGTGATTACATCCTGCACTGTATTTTCAGTGTATTTGTTTAAAATAGTAATAAACAAGAAAGAATGCTCTCAGTGAAGAATGACGGTATTCCACTGTAACCAGCTTTAGCTAACATATGGGTTTTATTCTGGTGTCTGAATATTATTGAAAAATAAAAACATTATGTATGTGATTCCAGCCTTTGGAATGCAGTCAATCTACACCATAGTTATATCGCTCAAAGGTAATAATGTCTTGCCAAAGAGCATATAAACCTCTCTAAACTCAAGGAGAGATCCTGTCCATTTACGGTTTGCTGAGGTAAAAAATGTTATCAATTTTCCTGAAGTAACACAAATTTCTTAGAGATTAAAATATTAAAAACTCTCTGGTCCTTAGTTCTTCAGAAATGAAAGATTCATGCTGTTTCAATCAGTGATTTTAATATGAGGAAAGACTAGCATAGCACTGCTGGAAAATATAAAAGATAGATCTGTCTGCACAATACTGCAACCCACGTCAGACCCACTCTGAAAGAAACTAGAAACCTGTCTAAGCAGGACCAGCTTCTAGGAAAATGTTTAATGTGTTTTACTTTAACAATTTATATTACAAGATCTCCTTCAGGAAGTAATGAACCGAAATTGAAACTACAATAACACTGTTTAAACAAAATGTACTTTGATTGATGGGTGGTTTTATCTCAAGACCTTTTTAAATATAAACCCATGTGAATGCTTTAATACACAGCAAGACATATAGCGCTTTTTCATCTTCCAGATGCTTTCAAAGTGCTCTACATAGCACTGGTGAGGCCTCAGACTTTAGGAAAGATGTGGACACACTGGAGAGAGTCTGGAGAAGAGCAATAAAAGTGATAAAAGATTTAGAAAACCTGAGCTATGAGGAAAGGTTAAAAAAACTGGGCCTGTTTAGTCTTGAGAAAAGAGACTGAGTGGAGACCTTATAACAGTCTTCATGTATATTAAGGGCTGTTATAAAAAGGACAGTGATCAATTGTCAAGTTGGGGAAAGACAATTCACCTCACAACAGATGTGACCAGAGGTCAGACCACATGTCCACTGAAGGTAGGACAGAGTAATAGGCTTAATCTGCAGCAAGGGAGATTTAGGTTAGATATTAAGAAAAACTTTCTAACTAGAAGGGTAGTTAAATTCTGGAATAAGATTCCAAGGGAGATTGTGGAATCCCTATCATTGGAGGTTTCTAAGAACAGGTTAGAAAAGACTTGCAGGGATGGTCTAGTTTACTTGGTCTTGCCTCAGTGCAGGGGGCTGGCCTAGATGACCTCTCAAGGTCCCTTCAAGCCCTACATTTTTGTGATTCTATGAATTAATTAACTATACTTTCTATTTTAAGCCCAGATTCCATGTGTTTTTTTCCTGGGAGCAAGTAAAGGGTGTGTTAGTGTGCACTTTCTGGTCTGCACTGTCTCGCTCTGGTCAGGGAGAAGAGATGGTTGCAGATGGCTCATCCTGCTGTAACTTTCCTCATGGTCATCCTTACACTACCAGCAGCCCTTCAGCCTGACTTTTTCCTGCAAAATCCAAGTCTGAGTAGACCCCACAGAGTTTAAGGGACGGGCCTTTTAAGTCATAATGTGAAGTGACACAGAAATTTAGAAACATCAGTGTATTACTGAGGCCAATGAGTGGCAGAAATAGAACAGCACTAAAGAGTTCAGGGCTCCCTGCCCTGCGCTCATTCTATTAGGTGGCAATGCCACTACCAGCCGCCCCACGTGGAACATTACTACATTTATAACTCTGTAAAGTGCTATAAACTTAACTGCACTTTAAAAGTCCCTGCAGAATTAAATAAAAGCACTTCACAGTGCCCCAATAGATTGAGCGCAAACCCAATATTCTAAGACTTATGCCAACCAAAGAAATCTAACTTAATATTCTATTACATAAATGTGAAGAAACACCTAATGATCATTACTTCAGAACTACTGAATGAATTTCCTTCCAATCTGGCTTGTTCATTAGATCTCAATTAGATCTACAAAATAACCAAGGCTGAACAAAATTCATACAGCTCATACTGAATTATGTTTGCATACAATTTCTGATCACACCTTAAGGGGAATTGGTGTGTTTATTTTACTACACACCGAACTCAGAAATGGCTGAACAGATTTTGCTGAATCTTTTATTAAACAAGCTTATCTTTGAACTGAGACCGAATTTGGAGAATTGTTGGTCAAAAGGAATGAATTGGCCAACATTACCAGTATTGGAGGAAGGGGTTTATATAAGAGAAGCTGCATTTCAAAATGAACTACTGCAGTCTTTATCACTCTTTCTAAAATGTAATATTTATATTCAGATTAGGCTGGTAATGGTGTGTGTGTGTGTGTGTGTGTGTGTGTGTGTGTGTGTGTGTGAACTCCCTGCCCCACTACTGTATTATCTAACCGTACTGTCCACAAAACAATTCAGGTAACACAGAGGGTAGCTAACAAACACAAAGTTGAATGGCAAAAGACACTATTACATTTGGGAGAAGAAAATCCGTTGTTTTCACCTTCATAGTTACACTGGAGAATATGTGGTCAAATTTTAGGGACAGAGTCAGTAATGGGTCATTCATCTTGGAAACCTTTGAAACTCAGACATATGTGAAATTAAGGACTTTTCTGCATATAACATCTGCAACAAAACAACCTCCCATATTGCATCATTTGGGCTTTTGAGTTTTATTGCAAATGGAAGTGCATTTTGATTGGTGGAAAACTGAAACAGTGCCAGGAAATGACCAATATTCCAATGTGATTATGATTATTATTATTATTTTAAAACTAACTCTTTTCTGAATTGCAGAGTGCATTTTTTGGGGGGAGGGGGAGGGGGGAGAGGGAGGCCTACAATTATTTCATGGTTAAAAATAGCACAGATCTTCCTGACTGCTAGGCCAATGAGATTTTCTAGACATGTTTCAGTTAGAGCTTGCCATAGAAGGAACAATCTGCTTTCCTCCCAGAAGCAAATGTGAAAATGTACCACAAAGTAATTTACTTTAAGAAATGCTAGTACTTATCTTTGTCCAAGTCCCACCCAGATAAAATTTAGTAATACAAGTTTTTAGGCATTAACTTCCTACATATAAGCTGGTAAAGTGACAGGGGCTGGTAATTTAAGTAACTTAATGGCATGCTATAATTTTAAGATATTATTGCTATGTAGATAGATATCAGTACAGAGAGCATCAGCAAGTGATTAAGTACTGCACTCATTGCTGCACTCAATGTACTGTACACTGCCAGGAAGAATTAGGACCCAGTTAAGTTTTTATTCCTCTGCCATGGTTCATATGAGTTTAAATTTTGGTAGAACAGAGATGCCAAGGAAGCTGTTTGCATAGAAGTGACATGAAACTGACAGAATGATATAATACAATATAATCAAATGTTTAATTTGCAACATCTATAAGAATATTAATTAAAGAAGAGATATGCAACTGAAAGATACTAATATAGGGCCAAACACTGAGCTCTTGACTCAGTTTTTACTTAGGCAAAATCCTATTAAAATAAATGGGAATCTGCCTGAGTGAGGAAGGAGTAAAAATTTGAATAAGGCCCTCTGGATTTGACCCATTGTTTACATTTCTCTGAAATAACTACGCAAAATGGATTACAGCTGTTCCTTTTAGAAGTTGGAAATGAATGGCCATTATTTTTATTGACTCCTGTGTAGGATAAAATACATTTTCAAGTAGCTATGGAGGGAAGAAAAAGAGAAAATAGTCAAACTGTAGTTAGAGGTCCCATTGTTACAAAGCAAAGAATGCTTCAATAGGAACCTGAGCAAGAAATTACTATGAGCAATTATATGATCTTGTGATAATGCCTTTCTGAATACAATTGCTATGAAATGATGAGTGGAGGAGAAGAAACAATACAGAATAGAAGAGGAAGAGACACCATCAAAAGTAAGCATTGGGGAGGAATAGGAGATGACAAAGGAAACAATGGAGGGGACTGAGCTGGGGATAAATAAGTAAGTAGTGAGAGAACAAGTAGAATACTGAAGAGTGAGTGTGTGTGTGTGTGTGTGTGTGTGTGTGTGTGTGAGTGTGTGAGAGAGAGAGAGAGAGACACACACACACACACACATGCGGGACAAACACAATGGAGCAAACCACACACAGCAAGGAAACTGAATTATTTATTGAGCATCACCAGTTTGCAGGGAGTGTGACAATACATAGACACAGATGCATCCCTTTCCCTCTAGATTAGACAAAATTCAGGCCAGTGGTTGATGAGAGGATGATTGACTTTAATTAATCTTGTGTAAAATATATTTCTTTGGTGGATTATCAGTGTGACAGGCATGGTGGGAAAGGTGTACTTTAAAGGTGAGGTCTGAATGAAGACATAATGGAGAGAGAAAAACAGGACAGAAAGAATGGAACATAAGGAGGCTGCAAAGACGAGGGAAATCAGAAAAAGAACAGAGCAGAAAAGGGGAAGTGAAAGGTGATTACAGAAAAAAAAGTCACTATAGACAATCTCACCAAAAGTCATTCTAAACACCACTTTTTTAAAATTCCTGGGGGTTCTTTTTCAAGTGTACATAGTTATAAAGGTGAAAACACTTTACAAAATTAAAATTCAGCACAGTTATTGAAAACACACAAAATATTTCAAATGTATTATCACCAGGGTGGAAAGAATAGAGCTTACTGAATACAAAACATCATGTTGATTTATTTGGTTTAATCATGATAATACACTTTATACTTTATAGTGTCTTCAGTATCAGGCTCTCAAATATTAATGAACTAAGCTCCACAAGTCCTCTGTGAAGAAAGAAATTATCATCCCAATTTTACCCCGAGAAAAATGAGGTACAGAAGATAAGTGATTTTGCTCAGTGTCACACAGCAAGTAGAACCCAGATCTCCTGAGTCTTTGGTACTGTGCTTTAAGCACAAGGCTTTGCTTTCTTCCCCTTAGTTAAATGAAGGAAGTTTGTATTTGCAAACTGACAATGGTAAAGGTAAAACTGAACTCCAGATTAGTCACCCTAATGCAGTCCCTGGGGGGAATACTATAGTATATTAATCCTGGCCCAGAATTTGGAGACATAGTTCCATGGGGCATGATCCTACATTCCTTATGCTCCCAAAACTCACTGAGTTCAGCAGACTTTAGGGTTCCTCTGACATTATGCCAGCTGGGGATCACCAGAGCACAGTGGCACTGCGCACCCTATTGCAGTGCGCACCCTATTGCTCCTGGGAACATGACCCTTACACCAGGGACAGAGTGGGAAGGAGGTGTTATAGGGGGATTCCATACATGCTGGGGAACCCTCATACATGTTGGGGAACCCTCAGCTGTCCAGTTAGGATAGTTTTACAGTCCCTTTGCATCTCTGTAGCAACACAAAGGGGCTGTATGTGGGGCCAGGATCTGTGTCAACAAGACTCAACAAAAAACCTACGCAGTTCTGTTGAACAACAATATTATAACTCATACAAACTTATCATAAAAGTCTCCTCATTGTTAGTGGTATATTTCCTAAATAATATTTGGCTTTGTAATTAGCACAGAATTTGAGGGTCCAAAATTCATTAGAGGCCATTGACAGGGTTTGTTAACATTTAATTTTCCACAAAGGGACTGGTTTACTGGTGCGAGGAGGCTGGGAATCAGGACTCCTGTGTTCTCTTGCTAACTTTGCCAATAATTTTCCCTGCATGACCTGAAGAAAGGCAACTTGACCCATCTACAGAATGAAACAAGAATACGTATCTACCACCCAGAGGTACTGTGAAGCTTAGTTCATTAGTGGTTTCAAGTGCTATGAGCGCCTTCGATGGAAGGTCCTGCACCGTATAAATGATTATTTACTCATAATACTTCATGGAAATGTGTGGTTAAATTGTTTCAATTCCTGTAAAATGTTTCTGAGAAAGAGAATTACTTACTGCCTTCCCACGTACAATGTAAGAGATTCAGTGCCCCCTCTACCCTTTTCCAGTGCTGAAGGTGAAAGAAAGCATATGCTATTGCTTCACTGTCCCCTCTCTTCAGAATATGTTCAGGGGGTAGTATTAAGCTTTTCATTTCTAGTAGATACTGCAATAGAAAGAGAGAACGCAATTATTTCAGATGTAATAATAAACACAGTAGTTGCTTGCAATTCCTCAATGCACACTGAAAGCTCTATTTCTCTAAAGTACTTTTATTCCTAAGTGTTTCATCAAATATGTAACATCACAAACTGCACTTGAAGATAATTATTGAATTATCCCAAACACTAAAATATGCCACCAGATGGTTAATGTTGTGCTCTTCAGCTGTACTGGGGACCACAGAGAATTTCAAAATGAGATGTCTCTCTTATCAAAGGGAAAGAGAAATTTAAAAAACCCACACACAACAGACAGGATGCTTGAATTACAACAGCTTTTGAATTAAAGTATTTATAATACAAGAAATGATGTGAGAAAGTAATGAGGTGCTTAAAGAATCTAGCCTCTCTCCAAATAAATGGGCAATAATTTTAGCTCATACACAAGGTCTTCATAAAACTATTTCCTTACAATCAGTGTATTAATGGATATGAATGTGGTAAAGTTTGCACCAGTGTCAGGATGCTTCTACTTCCGTGGTGGGACAAAGGAGGACAGAAATGGACAGTGATTTTGGGTGCCTCAATTTTTGGTTACCCAACATGAAACACCTGAAAACAACCTGATTTCCAGAGGATCGGTATTCACCACTCAAGCTGGGCACCCAAAATCACTTCAGAAAACGTAGGCCAAGTTGTTTATTGCAACATGGGACATACCAATGTCTAACACAGAGACAAGTTCCCCAAAATACAAAGTGACAGAAATCCCAAGAATGTCCATGATACAGCAGTAGTTAAAGCCCCCAAATCTGTCCAAATGCATGAGCTTCTCTGAGCCTCTATCTACATTCCCCATAGGTTCCATCTGCTGGGTGACTCTCAGACCAGCACATGACTCCTTCTGCTTTGGTGCTATCTGCCTAATAATTCTTTGAGAGAGAGAGGTATCTGTATTTTAAAGACTCCTCTCCTTTCCCAGCCTGCTTTACCATGAAAGGGATGACAGGTAGTCTTTCCCTGACTTTACATAGCCCACTTCAAGTAACTTACTCTTTCTTCTTTGCTGTAGAGCAAAGCGGCTCTGTGCCAGGACCTGGGTTCACCTTCAGGGAAGAAGACAAAAAATCTCCACAACCTGCTTCTTGGTCTTCTGAAACTGTATTAACCCAGTGTTTTTAGCACTGGGGAAAAGGGGAACTCTGACCTACCCTTCTCTCCAAGCATCAGTTACAAGGCCTTAATGAAACTTAGATCAGGATGACAAGTTGAGCTTGTTATTAAACAATGACTTGTTCTTCTTTGAGACCCGCTTCTGATTCCCCAATGACTTGTCTGGTCATGATGAAAGCAAAGGAATAAACAACCAAAGTGCTACTTCTAGGATGCAGAGCAGTAATAACCTTGCACTACAAAAGGGTGAGTTATGAGTATGTATAAATGTTTCTTCTTCTGCAAGTGCCAACAATGTGCTCAGCCCTGTATGATTCAGTTATCAAGAAAGTGCTCTGCACAGAAAGTTTACAGTCTTGAACACAGACAAGATCCATTGGGAGATCTAGAGGACGGAGATACCTTGGAGAAACCTCTTATCCTCCTGACCCTCTTAATCTAATATTTTCCATGTTTTTCTATTTGTGGGTGTTGTAGAAGAAGGGAATCTTTAGAAATACTTTAATAAAAATGTATGTGTGTGCATGTTCGTGGCAGGGGGAGCTAGCACATGGATACAGGGAGTGTATTCCATACATAAAGAGCGGCGTAGAAGAAGGTATGAAGATGGGAAAGGCAGAAGGAAATGAAGGTGTCATCAGGGCTAGGGTGATGCGGGTGAGGGAGAACACTGAACACCAATGGGAGACAAGATTCCAGTTCTAGACTGCGGTGGAGATAGGCAGACTCTTGAAGGCTAGGATGAGAACTTTAAACTTGAAACAACAGGCAATGGCCAGTGGGCTGATTTAAAGAGTGGGGTGATATGGTCAGATCCAAAGACAAGGATAATGTTGGCTTCAGTGTTTGGATGGATTAGAAGCGAGTGATTTGGGTATCACGAAGGAAGAGGGAAATAACAATGGCTTCACAAGCACATTAGCCATCAGGATAGAAAGAAAGGGAGATTTTAGTAAGATTATGTTAAAAAAAACCACCAGATTTAGGCAGGCTGGATGTGTGGAGAGAAGGAGAAGGGAATTAGAGGGGACACCAAGATTGCAAGCCCGAGAGACAGAGAGAAAGGAGAAAGGTGGAAAAGTGAAGGTTATAGGAGGTAAATGATTGAGCTCTGTTTTGGTAGTGTTGCGTGTGAGCTGGCAGTAGGCCCTCCAAGGCAATATGTAGGAGAGGCAGATGTGTGGGACTAGATGGAATAGGACAGAGCAAGCATTGAGATATAGACTTCTGAATCATCCATATGTAGAGGATTGTAGAAACCGGGTGAGCAGAGAAGGTAGGCAAGAGATAAGATGCAGGGGGAGAAGAGGAACATACTAAAAGAGAAACCTGCAGAGAAAGGAGGACAGGAGCTGCCAGAGGAGTCCCTGAAAGAGCAGTAAGGGAGACAGGAGGAGAACCATGAGAGAACATGGCTATGAAAGCAAAGGAAGGATAAGGCGTCAAGGGGAAAGGCGTGATCAACAGTAAAGAAGGCAGCAGAAAGGATGCAGTGAAGGCCCTATGGCTTGGCGAGGAAGAGGTACTTTGAGCATCTGGTAAATATATTCTCAGTAGAATGGAGAGGGTGGAAGCCAGATTGGAGGGGATGCAGAAGTGAGTTAGAAGAGATGAAGTCAATGCAGCAGTTGAAAATGGACCATTTAATCTTGCCTGTTTGCAGAGCACCTAGCATGCTGTGGATGTTACCAGAAACAAGGAATAATTAGAGCTGGTCAGCAAAGGGAAGAGAAAAATTGCGAACATTTCTGCACAATTTCCTCCATGTTCTTTGACACAATTTCAAAAACTTTGAAATTTTCAGACCAGCTATACTACTGCTATTGCTAATATATAGGGCCCTACCAAATTCATGGCCATGAAAAACACATCACAGACCATGAAATCTGGTCTCCCTTGGGAAATCTGGTCTTTTGTGTACTTTTACCCTATGCTATAGGCAAGGGATCGGCAACCTTTCAGAAGTGGTGTGCCTAGTCTTCATTTATTCACTCTAATTTAAGGTTTCCCGTGCCAGTAATACATTTTAATGTTTTTAGAAGGTCTCTTTCTATAAGTCTATAATATATAACTAAACTATTATTGTATGTAAAGTAAATAAGGTTTTTAAAATGTTCAAGAAGCTTCATTTAAAATTAAATTAAAATGCAGAGCCCCCCAGACCGGTGGCCTGGACCCTGGCAGTGTGAGTGCCACTGAAAATCAGCTCGCGTGCCGCCTTCGGCACGCGTGCCATAGGTTGCCTACCCCTGCTCTAGGCAGTGTTTCTCAAACTGGGGGTCCTGACCCAAAAGACCCCAAGGCTATTTTAGAGGGTTGCAGTATTGCCACCAAGTATCAGGGGGTAGCCGTGTTAGTCTGTATCTACGAAAACAACAAGGAGTCTGGTGGCACCTTAAAGACTAACAGATTTATTTGGGCATAAGCTTTATCCTCCCCTCCTTCAGTACTGTTGTCTACATCAAAAACAGCACTACTTCTCCCTCCCTCTGCATAGCCATGCATCTGAAGAGGTGAGGTTTTTACTCACGAAAGCTTATGCCCAAATAAATCTGTTAGTCTTTAAGGTGCCACCAGACTCCTTGTTAGTATTGCCACCCTTACTTCTGCACTGCCTTCAGAGCTGGGTGCCCAGCCAGCAGCCGCCACTCTCTGGCCACCCAGCTCTGAAGGCAGCACGGAAGTAAGCGTGGTAATACCATGATGCCTTTACAACAGCCTTCTGACCCCCTTTAGCATCGGGACCACAGTTTGAGAAACGTTGACTAAAGGGCTTTACATGTTTATATTTTACCATTTTAAAATACATATTCCTGCTTTGTTACAACTCCATGTAATTTAAGATTTAAATATCTGAAACTGTGAAATTCCACATTTTTTAAATGCTATTACTGTGAAATTTATGAAAATGGATTGTGAATTTGGTAAGGCCATGCTAATGTGGGATGGTAGAAAGGTTACTGTGATACTCAGATGATAGATGTTCCTATTTTAATGGAATATTATGATCTGCTACCAAAATATGGTTTCTATATCCCACACCTGAATATGTATTTTGCATGGGGGTTGTCTACACTCTGAGAACATCCTCACAGATAGAGAAAGCAATAAAGTCTTGGTTTAAGAGCTGTTATAATACATGGAGCTATTTGATGACCTATATCAGAACTTTGGAGCGGTGAGCAGACTGGTTTTGGTGGGAGTAGGGAAATGCATTCACCAGAGGAATAAGTTGATTGAACATAAGCCAGAGATGCATGACAAGGGAGCCCAGCATGATGGACTAGAAACATGCTCTCTCTGAGGTAACTGAAGGTAGACAGCCTGCCTGGTAAGCTTATAGCAAAGATCAATCCTAGACAAGAAAGATATGTGGTTAACTTTGTTTTGTCTGTAAATCTTCTTTTTACTCTGTGCTTTTACTCACTATTTAAGTATCTTGTTTTTGAAGAAACAGCTGTTGTATGTCACACTGGTCATCTGCCTTCGAAAAGAGAATCAAGCCAGTGCCCCACCCCACACCCAGAAGTGCTTGTCAAGTTAAAAAGGGCTGGGAATGCAGACACCTACCCTGGCTTTGGTCTGGAAGGACAAGGATTGCAAAATCCACCGCAGGGCAGAGGGAGTGGAAAGAGCTGAACAGGCACTCACTAACAGCCAAGTTAGAGACCAAAGTGAAATGGGTGTAGGGGAGCATAATCCTTTCACAGTCACGTTCATGGGCTGATTTTGAGAATGGAGGACACTAGGCCATGCTTGTATGCAGAGCAAATGGGAGGCAGAAGAGAGGAAAAGACTGAGGGCGAGAGTAAGTGTTAGGCGTGGTGGGTCAATAACCCCGAAGGGATGGGGTTGAGAGGACAGGTGCAGAGGAAACAAATGTGATGTCAGAGTCAGCAAAGGGTAAGAAGGAAAGGAAGAGGCGGGATCAGAGGGGAAGGAGAAGAAGGGGGGGAGTTATTACAGGGAAGCCATCACAGATCTTATAAATCTTCTGCTTGAAAAAATCAGGTAGGACCTGGGCAGATGAGGAAAGGGGCTTAAAGAATAGGAAAAGGTGAATAAGTGTGTAATTCCAGGAGGGAGAAGTAGTGCTGTTTTTGATGTAGACAACAGTACTGAAGGAGGGGAGGATAAATTTGCCGTGGAGGAAGTCTGTGTGATACTTGGATTTTACCTAGAGATGTTCAACTGCACATGTGAGAACAGCAGGTGGACTGGTTTGGGAGCAAACATTTAATCGGATGGATAGTTTGGAGTGGGAGGGGAGTCAAAGGAATCAAGGGCTGCACACAGAGTGGAATGAAAAGTTAACTCCAGACTCATCGGTCATGAGGGATGGGATGCCTCTGGGCTGTAGAGAAGTCAGAAATGTTTCTTATCGGTTCCCTTAAAATAATGTTACTGCATATTTCAAAGCAAAGATTCCACCTTTTAGCAGAAAAGCACATCTGCATTAACTACAAAGCATTATCTTGATTTTTACAATTTTAGAATATCTAACTCCTATCTCAGTGTTCTCTTTTGCAACTATTAGAATAAGTGGCAAGACAGATTCTTAACATTTAAATATTTGAATTAAAGGAAAAATTAAAAGCCTTGCAAAGATACTTCATTATCTGGAGAAGAACAAATATAACAGCAGTGCCTTTTCCCAAAGAATTCTTGGATTAAATCTTGTTACTTTGATTCCTACCTACTGTTTGTTGTCTCCTCATGGTCACGAAAATAAAATTAAATTAAAAATAACAGATACAAAACAAGAAAACTTCTGACAATTGCTAATAAATATTGGACCCAATAATTAACTGTGATGATATATACAATTATACTCCCACTCCATGTTATTCCTAGTTCCAAAAATGACAATACTCAGAAGATATTTCTAACAGCCGTCGGCCTGAAGGTGCAGCACTCAGTACCACACACGATCAGGGTTCGTGGTGGTTACTTTCCCAAACATGGTCTCAATCTTGCAAGTCGTTTGGGTGAAATTCACCCTTGTGCAGAAGGTTGGCACAAGGCCTCTATGTGACTGAAATCCTATTAAGCCCTCAGAACAAGTCTTGATCTGGTCCTCTGCACTTGGGTCAATTCCACCCTCTGTGCACAGAACTGCCAATGTTTCAATGGAAGTTCCCCATATGGAGGTCATGCAGGAATAGGTCCTGGTTTAATATCAAGATGAGAGCTGGGTGGAGAATGGCAATTCCGTTTCTTGAAGAATTTTGAGATTTTGAAATTTGATTTCATTCCAATTTAGAACCACCCCCCAAAATGTTGAAATTCCCTGCAAAACAGAATTATCGTTCTCCCCCACAGCTTCACTGGGATCCTGGCTCCAGGGATCAACACAAGATCAAAAGTTGGCGAATGGAAAAAAAAAAAAAAAAAGCCTCCCAGCTTTGAGGGCCCATCAACAGTCTGACACTACACTAGACTAGAAGCAGTTCCAAATGCAGATGAAAAGTCGATTAACAGGCTAAATAGGCAACATATCAAAGAGACAGCTTTCAGAGTAGCAGCCGTGTATCTGCAAAAAGAACAGGAGTACTTGTGGCACCTTAGAGACTAACAAATTTATTTGAGCATAAGTTTTTGTGGCTGTAGCTCATCTTAATTAATAAGCCTCTTAGAGTTGGTAGAGCAACTCCCACCTTTTCATGTTCTCTGTATGTATATATATCTCCTTATTATATGTTCCATTCTATGCATCCGATGAAGTGGGTTGTAGCCCACGAAAGCTTATGCTCAAATAAATGTTAGTCTCTAAGGTGCCACAAGCACTCCTTATCTATTTTAGCTAATAACAAGAAATAACTTAGGGCTATAGAGCTTTTACACTCAGCCCAGCACATGGGGTGGCAAGTAGTGTGCCACTCCATGAGGAGCTCGCTAAGGGAACGGCTCTCAGAGAGGTACAATTTCTCTGAAGCATCTCTTTTCTGTGGTAATGCAGGAGTAAGAAAGATAGGTAGCATAGTGTAAAAGGCCCATTACCCTCCCCATTCCTACTGTGAACCAGGTAGTGTGTGTATAGGGGGGAAACCATTACTCCTCAACCTACTCCACATCTCTCTCTGCCTCTCCCCCTACCCCCAACCCACTAAGGCCAGAAGGGACCCCTGTGGTCATCTAGCCTGACTTCCTGTAAAACACAGGCCACAGACCTTCCCCAAAATAATTCCTATTTGAACTACAGCATATGTTTTAGCAAAACATCCAACTGATTTAAAAATTGCCAGTGATGGAGAATCCACCACAGCCTTTGGGAAGCTATTCCAATGATTAATTATCCTCACTATTGCAAATGTGTACCTTATTTCCAGTGTGAATTTGTCTAGCTTTGAACTTGGGATCTTGTTATACCTATGTCTCCTAGGCAGAAGAGCCCATTATCAAATATTTGTTGCCCATGGTGGCACTTATAGACAGTGATCAAGTCACCCGTTAACCTTCTCTTTGTGAAGCTAAATAGATTGAGTTCCTTGTGCCTATCACTATCATAGGATTTGAGGGTGCGTGGATGGGGAAATCAGGCACGTAGCCCCTACTGCCCCCCACCAGGCTGGATCCAATATCTGGGTAGGTCCTGCAAAGCTGTATGGACTTTACTCCCTTCCACATCCCAGTGTGGCTATACAGAATCGTACTCTTCCTTATAGCCCTACTACAGTCTAGCCCATGGAAAATAAATAAAGGATTGATGCTGCTGTACCTGGCTGCATTTCCTGTCTTAGTCTCTATAACTGATTCCTGTGTCTGCATTTTGTTGTGTCCTACGGGATGTGTGGCAATTTTGCTGAAGATAAATTTATTACACAAAAAAACTAATGTTAAAAGAACATTATTAACATTGCAAATTCAAGCACTAAAAAGTTAGGAAATGCCAGAATTAAGGTTCCCTGTGCAACTTTTATTTGGCCCCCTTGTGCATACGCATTATGATAGTCTCTAATTACATGAGCACATACTAGTTTTTCCACAGGATGCCAGCTTTATTCAGTTCATGGAATGGGTGGCGCTCAATTTACGAGCAGGTCTTCAATACACCTCTACCCCGATATAACACTGTCCTCGGGAACCAAAAAATCTTACCGTGTTATAGGTGAAACCGCGTTATATCGAACTTGCTTTGATCCGCCGGAGCGCGCAGCCCCGCCTCCCCTGGAGTGCTGCTTTACTGCGTTATATCCAAATTCGTGTTATATTGGGTCGCGTTATATCGGGGTAGAAGTGTATTTTGTTTTAGCCTCCTTGTTCAATATGTAGCCCTAGGCCTTAATTAGGGCAGACTATTCAAACCCTGGTCCGAGGCCAGAATTATTAATTTCCTCATGGTATTCCTATAGCACTCATGACTATAGTATCCCAGTGCTTCACCAACATTAATTTAGCATCACAACACTCCAGTGAGTTGAAGGAGAGCTATAATCCCATTTTACAGATGGGAGAGCTGAGGCACAGAGAGAATAAGGTCAAAACTTACCCAGAAGTGTCCACTAATTTTGGGTGCTCAATTTGAGACACGTGGGGCCGGTTTTCAGAGTACTTAGTATTATATATAGTCAAAGCACAGCTTCCATTGACATCCCATTGAATCAGACCTGAGTCTCAAGTCAGGCACCCAGAATATGAGGGGCACACGTTTAGTCTAGATAAGTTCATGGAAGATAAGTCCATCAATGGCTATTAGCCATGATGGGCAGGGATGGTCATAGAATCATAGAAGATTAGGGTTGGAAGAGACCTCAGGAAGTCATCTAGTCCAACCCCCTGCTCAAAGCAGGACCAACACCAACTAAATCATCCCAGCCAAGGCTTTGTCAAGCCGGGCCTTAAAACCTCTAAGGATGGAGATTCTACCACCTCCCTAGGTAACCCATTCCAGTGCTTCACCACCCTCCTAGTGAAATAGTGTTTCCTAATATCCAACCTAGACCTCCCCCACTGCAACTTGAGACCATTGCTTCTTATTCTGTCATCTGCCACCACTGAGAACAGCCTAACTCCATCCTCTTTGGAACCCCTCTTCAGATAGTTGAAGGCTGCTATCAAATCCCCCCTCACTCTTCTCTTCTGCACACTACATAACCCCAGTTCCCTCAGCCTCTTCTCGTACGTCATGTGCCCCAGCCCCCTAATAATTTTCGTTGCCCTCCGCTGGATTCTCTCCCATTTGTCCACCTCCCTTCTGTAGTGGGGGGACCAAAACTGGACACGATGTTCCAGGTGTGGCCTCACCTGTGCCGAATAGAGGGGAATAATCACTTCCCTCGATCTGCTGGCAATGCTCCTACTAATACAGCCCAATATGCCGTTGGCGTCCCTAGCCTCTGTTTTCCAGAAGCTGGGAATGGACGATAGGAGCTGGATCACTTGATGATTACCCGTTCTGTTCATTTCCTCTGGGATACCTGGCATTGGCCACTGTTGGAAGACAGGATACTGGGCTAGATGGACCTTAGGTCTGACCCAGTATGGCCACTCTTATGTTATGTTATATATATGTTATGCTAGCGGTCCCTTGTGAAAAGTTTTGTTTTAGTGACATGCCGCAGTCTCTTTACTCCACAAGTCCCAGTTCTCCCTCCACACCCCAGCTCGTCATCAGATCTGTCTCCACTCTCCCCATCCCAATCCACTTGTTGCTAGTCCTACTATCCTTGTCCAATCTTCTTCCTCCACTCAGCGTTTCATCTGATGTTAGTGTTCCCCTCCCACCTGGCCAACTGGCTCTCAATCTCGCCTCCTCTTTTCCTCACCATGTCCCAGTCTCTCTCCCTGACTCTCAGTCCCATTCTCCTTTCCCAGTTTATTCCAGCTTCCCCTGCCCTCTTGCAGCTCCCAGTTCCAGTCCTCAGCCCCAGTCTCCTTGACCAACTAGTCCCACCTCCAACTTCCAGTACCAGCTCTCTTCCCACACCCATTTGAGTACTAGCCTCACCAGGCTCCTTGTCCCAATCTACTCCTTTCCCTTCTCCCAGTCAGGCTGTTACTCCTCCATGGTGCCTGGTTACCAGCAAGGGGACCACTGAAAGCACAGGAGAGACAGGCTCCCTGCTCTCAGTACTGGTGCCCAGCCCCAGCCTAGAGCAGCCCAATCCAGGGAAAGTCTGACTGCATCCATCTAGCCCAGGGAGAGATATAGAACATCTCTCACTTACTGTAAGGATGGTATATGCGCAGTCTGCTCAGCACTATGAGCTGTGAGAGGCTCAAGCATGCCCACTGAAGACAGAATCTCTGGAGATTTTAGCCTTCTAAACTCTAATAAGTCTCCACTGAGCATGTGTGAACTGTGATTTTTTCAGAGGCTTATAATTTGGCCAAATTTGGGAAGACTCTCACAGGAAAAGCAAAAGGCACATCCATGGCACAAAGGCCATACCCCATGCCAAATTTCAAGACCCTGCTCCACAGCATGGGGACACTAGATATTATCAAAGGAAAGGTAGCCAGAACTTTTTTTTTTTAACATTGAAAAACCATCTTTAGCTTCGTTCTCAAAAATGGCTGAAACATTTTGGCTGAAACTTTCCAAAAAAATTCGGCCTAAGGCAGAAAAATGGCATGGAAAATTTCAGCAAAATATGAGCAACTAAAAAGGAGCTGTCAGGCAATCTTAACAACAGATGGTGCTACCAGCCCCACCTATAAAACTCAACAACCATCCTACTGTTTTTCTTACTCTGACTCCCCACCCGCACCCTGACCAAGCTGTTATCTCATGCACCTGTTATGTCTTGTCTTTTAGATTGTAAGCGGTTTGGGGCGGGGACATTTTCTATGTCTCTGCAGCGCCTAGGACAATGGGACCCTGAATTGGTTGGCCTTTAGTGCTACCATAATATAAATGTAAACAATACTACCACTAAAATCAGCAACTGAAAGTGACAATCCAGCATTGAAATAGCCTGCCTTTCCCAGCTTGGTCTGGGTTTGCATTGTTATTTAATGAAGCCATATTTTGTCTCGCAATGCATAATCCACCATGTATACATATGGAAGTATACCCCTCAATCAGTGAGCCTAAAATGCAAATTATTATTTGTATTGTTGTAATGCCTGTAGACCTAATCAGAATCAGGGCCCCTTTGTGTTAAGTGCTGTACAAACAGATAGGTAGAGAGGGCATCTTTTCCAAAGAGCTTTCAGTTCACGATTAACTTCATTTCTATGTACATATAGTGTAATCACAAAGTCACGTACAGACTCTTGCTACTTCGTTAACATGAATGAATATATATAATTTATTTGATTGCAGAGTTGTACTCCGACCACTAATCCTCCTCTATTGGGACCACTTCTAACATGCCAAATGGCCGAGCAGCTTCAAATAGCTGTCTTCTTATAATCCCCCCCAAAAATAACAAAACCCCAAACAAACAACCTAACTGAGAAGTGTTTCTTCCTTTCTCCCAAATGTGCAATTTCCCTGTAAAATTACACCCGAGTCCCATAACAGGCAATATTCAGTCCTGCACCAGTGACAGTAAAGTCTTACAATCATGTAAGCTACAATATAAGAGCTTTATACCATTGGAATAAGGGAGATTTCAGCGTCCCAGCGAGATGTATAGCATTATCCTTAGTAAGTTCCAAGATACTGGACTTTAAAGTTGTGATATTTACAGGCACAAAAAAAGCTATTTTAGGTAATTTTGCAGTTTATCATGACTCCTTCCGATGCCTATAGAATTGGACTGATAGTAATGAAGAAGTCCAACTTTATGGGTGAAGAAATTTTTTAAAAACTTGCATTAAATTGTTTAAAATCTCTCTAAAATGTTTCTGGAATAGCTTTTCTGTAATATACATGATATACGCAGAATACATGAATTTCTTGTGTGGCATATTAATTTATTTGTATTATTTATTTCTACAATGTACTAGGTGCTGCACAAACAGGGAGGCATTGTCTCTGGTCTGAAGACAAATTAAAAAGATAATCAGAAAAGAGAAGGGGGAAGGAGTATTCAGGTGATGACTGGCCATATTTTGCTAAGGACCTGTCAACACACAAAACTAAAAATAGTTAAAGTAAAATCAATTTTTAAATTGGTTTAGTTATATTGGTGTGGGCAATCTTAAATCGATTTAAACCTGGCTTGTAAAAACTAGGGCAACTCTGTGTAGGCCAGACTTCTAATGTTATTTTTCTAGTTAGTTACATAGATGATCCTCTGTTGGCTCTCTTCCTGCCATTATTGGATGGCTAATTTCTTATAGTGTCACAGGAGAAGTGGGTCTTCAGGTGGGATTTGAATGCACAGAGGGTAGTGGCCTTGCAGATCAGTTCAGAAAGGGTGTTCCATGAATAAGGAACACCTCAGAGACAGGTGTGATATTTTATGAGCACGAATTTGGGATGACTGCCTTACAGATGAGCGTACTGAGTCAGGTAAGTAATCCCAAGTGAGTGCCTACAAAATCTTTGTGTATATGTGTGTGTATTTTACACACACACAAACTGTTTCCATGCATTATTCCATGCCGTTCCTTATGCATGGAGCACTCTCTCTGAGCTAGTCCCTAATGACACTACCCTTTTTCACTCAAATCCCTCCTGCAGCCCCACTTATTCAATGATGCCTGCAAGAATCTGGAGATACAACTATTTTTAGAAAAGGAAAAGCCTTGTTTTATATGTAGTTCGGCAGCGCCAAAAGGCCCTGTCAGCAACAGCACTTTATGGTGCTAGGTAGCAGAAACAGTCCTTGCAACCTAATTTAAGAGAGAGATGGTTGAAACATGCAGAAGAATTTCAATTACTACGAGCTGGTTGAAAAACAACGTTTTTCTGTGAAACATTAAAAAAATCACAAATACTTTGTTTAAATTTTTTGACCATCTCTGATTCAAGAGGTGAGAGGTACAAAGAATAGAAGGACAGTGGGGAAGGAAGATGAGGATAACAATGATATGATCCAATATATCAGATCTGTAGGACAAGATTCCCAGCACAAGACTTGCCAATTCAGTTGTGATGTCATTAGTTATTATCATCATTTATACGGCACTTTGCTTTCTTTGTTCCCTGTCCTGACTTCATCTCCTGGTATTGACACTGCCTCCTCATCTGCTCTTTCCCTCTCTCTCGTACTAACTGAAAAGTCTCTGCTTGCCCAGCCTGTTCCTTCTCACAGACCCCATGTCAGCTCAAGTAAAAGGACACTGTCAAACTTCCCTCACTTGTGTGTGTGTCTGAACCACTTTGCCAGACTCAGCAAAAAAAATGTCACCAGTGCCTCAGGCACCATTGGGCTGGTGGTGGGTGTAAGAGGAAAGTGAAATTGTCACTGAAACACAATAAAAATGGAGGAGGTGCCCAGTGCCACGAATAACTATTAGCAGAGAAAAAGCCTTCCAGCAATGCACACTGTTTTAAGAGAGACCTTAAGCCTGGGTGGGCAAACTTTTTGGCCCGAGGGCCACATCTGAGTATGGAAATTGTATGGCAGGCCATGAAGGCTCACAAAATTGGGGTTGAGGTGCAGGAGGGGGTCAGGGCTCTGGCTGGGGGTGTGGGCTCTGGGGTGGGTCCAGAAATGAGTTCAGGGTGCAGGAGCGGGCTCCAGGCTCGGGCAGGGGTTTGGGGTGTGTGGGGGGGTGGTGTTGAGGGCTCTGACTGGGGGTGCAGACTCTGGGTGAGGCTGGAGATGAGGGGTTTGGGGTGCAGGAGGGTGCTCCGGGCTGCGATCAAGGGGTTCGGAGGGCGGGAGGGGGATCAGGGCTGAGGCGGGGGTTGGGGCATGGGAGGGGCTCAGGGTGGCGCTTACCTCAAGCAGCTCCCGGAAGCAGCGGCATGTCCCCCTTCCAGCTCCTACGCTGAGGCGCAGCCAGGTGGCTCTGCATGCTGCCCTGTCCGCAGGCGCCACCCCTGCAGCTCAAATTGGACGCAGTTCCTGGCCAATGGTAGCTGCGGGATCGGCACTTGGGGTGGGGGCAGCGCACAGAGTCCTCTGGCTGTCCCTAAATTTAGGAGCCGGAGGGGAGACATGCCACTACTTCTGGGAGCCACACGGAGAGGCTCCCAACACTGCTCCCCGGCTGGAGCACGGGAGCGGGGCAAGCCCCAGACCCCGCTCCCCAGCAGGAGCTTGAGGGCTGGATTAAATCGGCAGGCGGGACAGATGTGGACCATAGTTTGCTCACCCCTGCCTTAAGCCATATAAAGCCTTTGAAAAAGGAACCTCCGGTGATGTTAGCTCTTTACAAAGGGAAACCCAGGATGATGTGAAATCACTTAACATCCGTGAAATTAGGTGCACCTCAGTGACAACAACAGAGGTGAAAATCTATGTGCATTTTTCATCACTGATGTTTAAAGAATGTCCCTCCTTTCCAAATAGAAAGATTCAGATTTTGTCAAGCTGCCAACAGATACTGGAGATTAGAGAGGTTCGTGACTGCTAAGCTGATATGAAACACAAAGTTCTGTGGCCAGCCTAAGCTTGCTAGCCATTTCCATTTTCCTTATTTCCAAAGGGCCCAAGAAAAATCAGTGACTTTGTGTTCAAATCCACTTGTAAGGGACAGCAGATGAGTTTACCTAATGGAAATGATTCTCAGGGAAAGAGTCACTGTATTTGCCTTTTCTCATATGAATCTCTTTATATTACAGAACTGCTAAAAAGTACTTTGGAATGGTGCAGTACAAACTGGTTTATATATTTAGAGTAGGTATTTCTAAGGTGCATACCATACTGGTATATAAGCACTGGGATCTGGGATTATTTAAAATGTTCCATTTTAAGGACTTTAGGAAAATTACGAGGCCAGCCTTGAATGTATTTGTATCCCATGCAAAGACTTTACCTCTCTCAGGGAAAAATAAATAGAACATGGAGGAGTGCGTGACTGCATATTGGAACTCAATGTCTGTCATAAATAAAGTGGTATCAGGTTACAGGTGGATACTGGACACCCTATATCTTCTATGTCTAACTCAGCAATCCCTCCCACCAGGTTCCAGCACCGTTCCCATCTTTTCCTGTTTCCTCGAGAGTTCTCTTTTGAATCTCATTTTTCTAGTTCAGACTTTAATTCTAAGATGAAGAAAACATTCTGGGATATGCAGTGGCTCTGAGGATGCTAGGTTGCAAGTATCTGAGCTGGAAATTGTGAAAACAAAGAAATGCAGAGGACCATTTATACCTTCCATCCTCAGTAATGTTGTTCCCTGCCTATTCTCAATGGTACAGCTGGGAACTTGGCTAGATTCATAGAATCCAAGGCCAGAAGGGACCATTGTGATCATCTAGTCTGACCTCCTGTGTAACACAGGCCACAAAATAATTCCTCTTTGAACTAGAAAATATCTCTTAGAAAAACATCCAATCTTGATTTAAAAATTTCCAGTGATGGAGAATTCACCACAACCATTGGTAAATTGTTCCAAAAGTTAACTGCTCTCTGTTAAAAATGTTCATCTTATTTCCTGTTTGGATTTGTCCAGCTTCAACTTCCAGCCCTTATACCTTTATCTGCTGAAGAGCTCTTTATCAATATTTGTTTCCCATATTGGTACTTAAATGCTGTAATCAAGTCACCCCTTAGCCTTCTCTTTGTTAAACTAAATACATTGAGCTCTTTTAATCAATCACAATTTTTCCAATCCTTTAATCGTTCTTGTGGCTCTTCTCTGAACCTTCTCCAATGTATCAACACACTTCTAAATTGTGTACACCAGAACTGGACAGAGCATTCCAATATAGGTTACACCAGTGTCAAATGCAGAGGTAAAATATCATCTCTACTCAAAATTCCCTCGTTTATGCATCCAAAGATTGCATTAGCTGTTTTAGCCACAATACTGCACTTGGAAGCTCATATTCAGCAGATGACTTTCCAAAGACTTTAAACAATTACTCAGTTTTTGGTGTCATCAGTATAACTTATTTTTTTCTTATTCTAAAGAGGGAGAGACTCATTACTGAAATCCTGCAGAAGCTCTGATGCCAATTGCAACACATATTAGCAATGTGGCATTGTTAGCTTTCCTGTGCTGCAAGCTGCTAAATTTTCTTATCTAAATTTCATTAAGAGGATATGTGATGCTATTTCAGTCAGAATTAAGGCTGAATATGAGGGTGTATACTCATATTATTTGCATAACATTATTACTGCTAACATATTATTGCTACATGATTCATGGAATCATAGAAATATACGCGGTGAAAGGGGACTTGAGAGGTCATGAAGTCCAGCCGCCTGCGCTGAGGTAGGACCAAGTAAACCTAGACCATCTCAGACAGGTGTTTGTCCAGTGTGTTCTTAAAAACCTCCAATGATGGGGGTTCCACAACCATCCTTGGAAGCCTATTCCAGAGCTCAACTATCCTTACAGTTAGAAAGTTTTCCCAATATCAAACCTAAATCTCCCTTGCTAACCTTTTAGCTAATGCAGCACAGTATGTGTACAAGAAATTACAGTGATACTGTATGTTAAGCTATATTACACATTACAGTTTTAATATTATAATGGGTGTTTTGATGCACCTGTTACTCCCTTTTATTACATCGCAAACATGATAACTGATGCATGTTCCATTTTCTATTCCTTTTTCTACGCTGATCACTAAATTCGATTCCCACTCTTTAAGTGTGGCCATGGGGTATTCAGCATAGCTTGGATATTCATGTGCGTGCATGTGCGCAAAGGTGACCTTAAGCCACCTTTGTGATCCCCTGATTCTAAATTAGAATAGCAACATGAATTAGGGCCACCAGGGATTGTCAGGCAATAAGGGAGCTTCAGCCATTTCACCTTTTCCTTGGCCAGGGCCCTTGCACCAGTAGTCAGGAATGGGTTGCAAAAGGTGCTGCTACCCAGGTTCTAAAGCCAAGGATTTGCCTACATGGCGGGGAATTCTCCCATACCCAGATCCGTAAGTCTCAGCAGTGCAAAACTGCCCCACCATTTTGGAGTTTAAGTTTCCATTCCAAGTATATTCTGAAAAATATAGCAATACACTAGCCTGCTTGGACCTTTACAGTATACTATAAAATGACTGGCTTCTTTCAACTGAGGCAAGAAAAAAGGAAATTCAAGATTATGCTCTCTGGGGCAGGGACTGTCTTTTTCTTCTGTGTTTGTGAGGCACCTCGCACAGTGGGGTCCTGGTCCATGACTAGGGCTTCTGGGCATTAAGGTAATACAAATAAATAATTAATAATAATCACGACCATTTGGGAATATTAAAGATCCTACCGCATTTTTCATAAGATTGAGGGTGTTAATTATGGTGTCCCGATCAGATTCCAACTTGATTCATGTTCTGTTTACTTAAATTAACCATCCTGCTCTTTCAAATGAACATAATATTGTTCATTTTTCTCTCCTAATCTATCGTGAAGTGTTATTGTGGGCTTTCAAAACAACTGCTGCATTGTACCCCAGAGATGGCTGCATTTCAGTGGCAGGTTAAGTGATTCCTGTCTAGAGTTTCTACATGGGTTTACATTTGTAAAATGCCTTGGGATTGCAAATGTAAGATATCATCATTTTCTCCTTTTACTGCCACTAGAGATGGAATGACTGACCAGTAAAACATGCTTCCTGGTTGTTACAATGGAGGCTGGAATTGCTAGAAAGAATCATGCTGGTTAGTGGCTAGTCAGTGGGAGAAGGCAAAATGTACATCGACCTTACGGGGAAAGTATTTAATCTCTGCACAGTACTGGGAAGGGACCTTCCTGCAGTGAGAGGGGCAGTGTGGGGTTATCTCCTACCCCTCACGGACAAGGGCATAGAAGGAGGGCTGAGGATTTGGTGCTCAACTGTATCCATCAGCCAATGTTCACGCAGTCTCCTGGTTCACACAGCATCCTCCTTTTATCTGCCACTGCTAACAGTGGTCCTGCATAGTGCTGAGGATCATGTGAGAAAATAAGCAGCAGCATTAGCTATTAGTGCTCAGAAGCCAGGACTCTTACTGCTGTGATGTATAGCTAGAGAGGGAATGAGGGAATTAAAAAAAAATCCTTTCCACCTTTAACATTGTCCTTTCTGTGATTTTTCATTTACGAATGAGCAAGCCCTAAACAGTTTGGAGTTTTAATGGTGGGGCATTGCATGAAGAGTTACAAATACAATTTATATGCAGCATAACAGGAAATGTGAACATAAGTCCCTTTGCAGCATGCTGAAAATATATCCTATGTGTGATCCAGGAAATACAGACAACCATTTTTTTTAACCTGAAGATCTTTTCTATTATTGTCATTGTATACGATTATTTAAGGAATAATCTATCTACATGGATACTTCTAATGTGTTCATCAATGTGGCATCAGGGTGCCTATTGTCAATGTCCAGTATTTTGTTGATATTCAGACTGACAGAATTTTATCAGTTAATACTTAAAGTTTCAAGACCTAATATTAGGTGACATGTCTGTTTCCTATGGTATCTAACGAGAAATTTCAAATGCTCCCCACATGCGTATAGCAGGGTACAAACATTAGCCCCTTCACCCTCCTCTGTCTGCTCTCCTTCCCACAACCACCACGTGCTACTCTACCTCTTTAAAACCAAAGGATATGTCTCCTGTTTTGTTAAAATTTATGACAGTGATTTCTCCATACTCACTTTTGGCACATGTGGATTAAATTCTACTGCTCTGTGAATAGCTTCTACTGCATTCATCTCTGCTGTACTCAGTCCTCGCCTTGAGGCAGCCTCTGGAGAAAATCTGCAAAAGCAAAGAAACAAATACATTAGGTCAGAAATGCTAGCAAGTAAAAGCCAGAAAGAAATCTAGACCAAGGGCCGGTGTAACCAGGCTGAGACAATTTCCTATGCTCTCCAAACTTCCATAGTAAATGGAAACTCTGAATGACCTATTACATCAAGGCCAATGAAAATCCCTGCAGAAGTGGAAAGCATGTTTGCATCTAATCATGGCAGGAAGTAAGTTCAAACAGTCAATTCTTTCTACGCTGCTAAACTAAATTTTCTATAGTACCTTACTTGGGGCGTTTATCAAGGCAGAAGTTTCCGAAAAATAGAAAATAATGTTAAGTAATTGTTAGCGTCTTTCTATTAAAAACATATTTGGGGAGATTTTAGGGAGGTTCCCAACCCAATGCCCCTGGGTCAGGTTGGGATTAAAGCATGGTACAGCAGCAGTAGCGGGTGGTCTACTTTCAGTTGTACCAGCGAGGGTTGGATGCCCAAACTGTGGGCAAATCATCTGCCCCAGTGAATGAAAAACCAGACCATGCAATCTCTTTCTCACCTCACACCCCACGGCTAACTCCAGAGCTGTACTTGGCAGGCAGACACCACAGGGAAAGCTGTGACAACCTTAGCCCTGCCCTCCCAAGCTGGAGTCGCTGTGTAGGGAGGAAAGATGTTGCAGTAGGTACTGGCGATCTACAGGATAAAAAGAATGAAAGAAAATTACTTAGATCTTGAAGTGCACATTCACTTAAAAGCAAACTGTCTGACGTCAGGAAAGAAAGCGACTTTCCACTCCGCTTGCTTTCCAACTTTAGGGCCACATTCCCCCCCAAGATACGTATACACAACTCCTCCAGCTTGGAATTTGTGTGCACGCATCCAAGAGCAGAATCTGGCTCTTAGGGCTTGATCCTGCAAGGTGCTGAGCGTTCTTGCGAAGGGCTGAACATTCTCAACTCCAGCTGACTTCAGGAGGAGTCGATGACATTCAGCACCACATAGGAGTGCTCAGAACCTTGGAGGGCTGTGTCCTAAGAGAAAACCGTATCAGGAATTAAGCAAACATTTGTGTCTTTAAAAACACGTATACCATCTATTTCCATTGACCTGTCAGGAACCCTTACATAGTAAGTGCTAAATCTACCTGCCTAAAATCAAGTAGATGAACACTGCTATGATAGTAGTTGTCGAAGAAAATTGCTATTAGTGCAGTTATGTTATTTTACCTTTCTTGGTTCTGTTTGATACAAGGTGAAGATGACCAGCCACACAGCACCTCCCAGATGCATTTTCATTATAATACTATCCAAGAAGCCATTGCTCAGCCAGATAGTATAAATAAAAATTAAAATAAAGTAATTTAATTGAAGTCATTTTTCCCCCTTTTAACCATTGGTGAGGTACAATATTTGATAATTACTGAAAATTCCTCTTTATAAAAACCATATTCTAAATTTGCTGCAGGCCAAAATTTCTCCTGCTAGGACATCAGGTTTTCAGGGTGTGGGACCTCACCGGTCACTGAAGAGAAATCTGCAGTTAAACGTTAGTGAGTTTACAGTAAGGAATTTTGCTGGTCAGAAGTTCTTATGGACTTACTTGTCAGAGACAGCTCTGGCTTTGAGCAGTGCAGCTGTGTAGCATATCGTTGCTGATTTTGGTAAGCTTATATCTGTTGAAAGGAAAATACAGAATAAATAAATATTGAAACCCTTGAACATTTGCAGAAAGAGAAAATAAATGTTGGAATAATTCTTCAGGTCAGCATAATATCTAAATTAATAAATAGCGGGATATCAAAAACACCCAAGTGATTTAGGAGGACTAAGTTGTGCTTCTAAGTCAATCGGGTGCTTGTGAAAATGCCACTCAAATAAGAATTATCATATTTTTAAACCCTGAATTAATGATAATCTGATTGTGCCATGTAGTCATTAAATGATCTAATTAGCAAACACATTCAGAGTGATCTTTTTCTGATACTACAGGGATTGAATTAAAGAATTCATTATGTTCATATACAAACACATATGCAACTTAGAAAAGGTAAATTCTTTCAGTAGATTAGGAAATACATCTATATCCAGAAACAGCTGGTGGGTGTCTATTTACTGTGTCTTATTCCCTTCCTTTCTTTTAGTAATCATGACTATGAAAGTCAAGCCAACATTTACTAATTTACTGCATTTAAATATTAACAGCAGTGTAATATGTTTTGTCGCTTGTGGAAACACTGGGCCATAATAACTGGTATGTTCTGCTCCAGTGACACAAGTCACCTATAAACCTGGCTTACACTGTTAGTTCAGTCAGGTTTATGGCTACTTTTCATCACCAGAGTGGCACAAAGATCTGGAGGGTACAAATGAATATGGCCCAATAGCTTCCACTGTAAATAAAAGCAGAAATTAATTCTACACTACGTTACCTAGCTCTCCTAGACAGATATTATAAACTGTCTTTTAAACTGTTTAGCATTTAGGCTACATTTAAGATAACAGCTGAGTGAGAAAGAAATGAAGGCCCTACTCCTGTAAACAGTTGTTGTATCAATGAAAATAATGCCTACTACCATGAATAGAGCTCATTAAAGCAATGGGACTATTCACTGTAGGAAGCACTATTCCCTGTAAAAGCATTACAATTATAGCTTATTTAAAATTTGTATACTACATATAATCCACTAAAATAAATATACTTTATATAATTACAGTGGGACTATGGTTCTAAGCAAGAATTGGGACAGCTAGGAGGGTAGTGAAGCACTGGAATGGGCTACCTAGGGAGGTGGTGGAATCTCCTTCCTTAGAGGTTTTTAAAGTCAGGCTTGACAAAGCCCTGGCTGGGATGATTTAGTTGGGGATTGGTCCTGCTTTGAGCAGGGGGTTGGACTAGATGACCTCCTGAGGTCTCTTCCAACCCTGATCTTCTATGATTCTAAACTCTGGAGCACAGTTCTAAAAAACCTGTAACTCTTACTCATTCTATTTTTGATATACTGAATAATGAAGGACACTGGGAAGTAGCACTAAGGACCAAGTTATGTGAGGTGCTGAGAGATGCTTGAGGGGTGCTGAATGCCCTCAACTTCTACTGAGGTCAACTGGAGGGAAGGACACTTAGAGCCTCAGAGGAAACGCCTAGCACGTTGCAAGAGAGGGCTCCTAAGAGAAGATGGTGAGTGAGAATCGATAAATCATGCCTTACTGGATACCACTCTTTACTTTACTTATTCATGATCAGTTTTCAGAGTAGCAGCCGTGTTAGTCTGTATCCGCAAAAGAACAGGAGTACTTGTGGCACCTTAGAGACTAACAAATTTATTAGAGCATAAGCTCTCGTGGACTACAGCCCACTTCTTCGGATGCATATAGAGTGGAATAAATATTGAGGAGATATATATACACACATACAAGAGCATGAACAGGTGGGAGTTGTCTTACCAACTCTGAGAGGCCAATTAAGTAAGAGAAAAAAAAACTCTTGAAGTGATAATCAGTTTGCAACTCAAGGGAACATTGTTCTGTTAGAGCAGGATTTCATGACTTAGGTACTTTTGAAAGTCCCAACTGTTAATTCTTTACATTGTCTTTTTTAATGTATTAATGCTACAGGTACTACTCATGGAGTTAACGTTGTATGTTTCCACAAACCAGGTCCAACTATAATGTCACTAAACTATGTAATTATAGTGACTAGTAATTAAAATCAACAATATGCATGGCAGTGTTGGAATGAGAGATATGGACATTACTATGCTATAATTGAAGCTAGCTGCAGATCCATTCATCCATCATTGCAGTAGGTTAATATATTTATGTTCTGTTCCAATGACCATATTTATGCCAGGTTGTTCTTGATATTAGGAGTTAAGAACTTTCAAGAAACAGAATTGATCTTTTTGGATCACACCAGTTTCAGCCTTTCAGCAACATAAAGTTACTCATCAAATCACAAAAGGAGCAAAAAGCAGAGTGTCTTTTAGGGAGCAGAGTTAAAAATGGAAAATTATTGTTTCAGAGTTCTGATCTACTTACAGCTTTTAATGCGTTTTGAAGTAGCAGATATAATTTTTTTTCTTTTGTGAAAAGGGTTTTTCCGAGCTCTTACAGCCATCAATCCAGCATCACAACATGGGGAATATCTGCCTATGCTAAACTCAGAAGCATCCATCAGTTAGAGCCTAATCCTGTACCACTGAAGACAGTGGGAGCTTAGCTGTTGACTTCAATGGACGCAGGATCAGGGCCTAAAAGTGTTTGACACCAGTAAACCAGGACATGAGGACTATACTAACTTGAAATCCCTAGAAATATATTTTCATAGGCAGCATGCTACTTCCCATAAGGCAGGGGCGTTAAAGTAACAGGGAGTGGAAGACAGAGCTCTTCCACTTCTTCCTGGTGTGGTGAAGCAGCAAACCCCAGAACTCCTTGGCTGGTGCAGTGACATCTCCCCTCTCTTTTTCAATCAACTTTAACCATTTTAATGGGACTGAAAAACAGAAGGAAGGGAGAGGCTCTCGAGGGGGGGGGATGTGAAACTTCAGCAAAAAGCAATTTGAATGCAAGAAAAAGTTGCCTTCTCATTTTCATCTACCAAAGAATTAAACCTCTTGGATGTGCCAAGCAGCAAAAGAGGCCAGGACTTCAGTATGCAAAGGGAGATTTTCATACATTAGGTCCAACTAATGCGTAACCTATTGTGCTGGAACCATTAAATCACACAATACAAAAATCTCCGAAAGATAGGGTTCCAAGAAGATTTTCTCATGTTAGATCATCCATTACTGTCTAGTGGTCAGCAGAAGCCATGGGATCGAAATTATGACGTGTGGTGACACTGTAGGGTAATGGCCAAGGAGCAACTATCTGAATGACTATTGTATCTTTGACGGGTGGCCCATTCTCCTACTGAAATGCTTTTCAGGGATGGAAAATGAAGCAATACAGACAAATGTACGTGTGTGTTGTTCTGCAGATTTCTCTATGGAGGGTCAGGCCTTTTTTTGTTGTTTTATTTTGCCTGCTCTGAAGCAGACCACATTATACAAATTTGAATATTGCCCAATGGAGGCTTTAGTTCCTACTTGGGATCCTCACATTGAGATAGAAGCAGAGTAGAATTATGGCTGGTTACAAATTAAATTTAGCTTGTACTTTGGGAATCAAGTCTAAACTAGTCCTAAGAGATAACTCATCTGTCAGGAACCAAAGTTAAAGTTCTTCATAAATTAGTGTCTCCAGCTTGTAAAGCCATCTGGCAAAGCATCTCTACATACATTGTTTCCCATCCTCTTGTGACAGCAAATGGAGCTCCCGCAGTGTGCTGAAATATGCAACTGCTATCCAAGTGTCAAAACCTTGAGGATATTTTTCCCTAATAAGCTCTGACGTATGAATCCAAAGAAGGATTTCATTCTTTACTGCTCTTGTCTCTAGAAGGTACACTTAATTTATGATTATTTTCCTTGGACTAACCTTCTGTGGCATATAGCACCTCAGGTAAAGAAAGGGATGAGAAAGTAAATTCTTAATGGTGGCTTGCTTCACAAGATGTTTCTTTTGCTATTTAACAATATTAAAGGAGCTGTGAACATAGCATTGTGTCCATATTATGATGATGCTAATGATTATTATTGACTATATTATGGTAGAAAGCAGAATGTGCCAGGCGCTGTCATGTGATCTGTTATTCCCACCACAATAGCAGCTACAATTGGAAATGGTAAATATGGAAAGGAAAAAATTGAATCATCTCCGTCCAAGTCATCAAGAGCCCCTAAATGTTGACACTGGGCTGCTGAAAGATGGGTGTGTTGCATAAGCAGTCACTTTAGCTGAATTTTGTGTTTATTAACAATTAATAAGTTATTCTACTTATGACCAAAAATACCCCATGTTAGGTAAGTGCTTTACTGAACTGGGGCTATGTGCTTAACTCATGCGAGTAGTCCTAGTGAAGTTAAAGGGACCTAAGTATGTGCTTAAGTGCAGTGCTGCTAGAGGGCCATAATTCTGGGTTGCATAAACAAAGAGATCATGTCAGTCAAGGGAGATGCTAGTCCCTTTCTATATGGCACTGGAAAGATTACATCTAGAGTACTGGATTCATTTATGTACACCTCAATACGAAACCGAAGATATGTCAAAAACCTGGAAGCAATTATGAGAAGAGCAACAAAAATGATTAAGGATGGTGTTATGGTTCAGAGGTTTGCTGCACCAGTGATCCCTCTCAATCTCTCTGTGGGCGCTTCTTTACAGTAATGGGCCTATATCTGAACAACTGTCAGGGTGCAACCCCGTGGTCCTGCTTACTTTTAGATGGGATCACCAGACTACACCACCCCTTGTTTACCAACCATCTTTACCTTCAGCATGGCCAACTACCCAATTGACTCCTGCTATTGAATTCTCTCTGAGAGTTGTGACCAGCTCCTAAAAGCAATGACAGAAAATGCCTGGTTTGGAAGAGAGTATGATTTATTTATCCATAGGAAAATCACAAGCAAAGAGAAAAGGGTTAAAGTAACTAACGCCTAAACATATCTTGTCTCATCTCAAACTTAGCCTTCTTTTGCCAATTTAAGTACATTCTGCTTAAGCCAGGCACCCTCAATGCATTGGGGCTAGACAAGACAGGCTACCCTTACAACTGCTGTATCTTGGACAGCCTGAACCCCCAGTTAGTGTTTCTCTCTTAAGCAACAGGCTGTCTTTTTTATTGCAAAGGTCCTCCCTGAAGATCTTCTAAGGTTCTGAGCAGGACTTCTGAACTTGACCAAACTATTTTTTGCATTTCACCTACACGGGATTGGAAGTAGTCTCCCTACAGTGGATTCCTGGTATTGTCCATGTGAGCACCAGTCAACTGAATTCTGTCTACAGCCACTGTTTTGGGTAAGGATTTACCCCTTAGTCACTTTTTAGACATCATACAATAGCCACCAACTCCAGAGATTATATATATAAACATTAACGGAAATCAATGCAGATAATTCCCATGTTCTTCACAGGTGATAAAAGGGCTAGAGGGATTGATTTATGAGGAAGGACTAAATGAGCAACAGTAAACATGTGTAGCCTGACTCCGTGATGACAAAGGGGAGATGTAATCATCATGGAAAGAGAAGAATTGTTGAAGCTGTTCCAAGGGGTTAAAAGCTAGAATAATGGGATGAAATTAACCAAAGGGAAATGTAGGTTGAATATCAGGAGGAAAACATCTTGACAGAGAAGCAATTAGACTGCAATACAATCTCCCACGAGAAGTGGTAAGTGGTCATCACTTGAGTCATTTTAAGCTATACTGGACAAAGTACTAGAAAATATACTGTAGGGAACAATCCTGCACTGGCAGGAGGATGAACAAGATCATCTATCAGGGTATTTTCATTGTACATGCAGCATGCAGTAGTCCTGTTTTTCTGTTAGTCTGTTTAATACTCAGGCAGTGCAGGTTTTCTGTCACACTTGTGTGAGTAGCCTACAGTTGAACAAAACTATAAGGGGCAGATCCTGGCCCTATGATAAGGTACAGTATGAATTTCAGCACAAAAGGAGAATTTTTTTAGTATGAGAGAGTGGAACTATAGCATTTGCACTGTTTGGATTTGCTCAGTTTGAACAAACTTTTCTGAGGTTCACTAGCTGATTATAAACATTTCCTATAAAGTTCATGTTTCAGTTTCAGAAACTGATAAATACTTTGATCAAGCAATTCAACTCCTTTGATTTGCAGAGTATGATTTAATAATTTCTTGAGGAAATGAACCACTCCTCCCTAGCTGAGGATAATGAAGAAGTTCTGCACAGCTAGTTTAGGTCTTTGTCCATTTCCCTGTGATTTTCTCCTGCATCTTCTTTGCAAATAGAGGAAAACAGAAATAGGCTACAGGAATCAAAGGCAAAACTGGACCAGATAGTATGAATGGACAGGCACAGCTGCTGTAGAGACCTA
Organism: Trachemys scripta elegans; assembly: GCF_013100865.1. Lineage (NCBI taxonomy): Eukaryota > Metazoa > Chordata > Testudines > Emydidae > Trachemys > Trachemys scripta. Next base: position 45,315,519 of record NC_048298.1, read on the forward strand.
GTTGAGTGAGAAGCAATATTGAAATGAAGGGAGGAAATCAGTCCTTAAATAAGATTGATAGAGTCCAAGAAGAGAATTTAATGGAGAAAAGATTTTGCTCATTCTCCTGATGTTGCTGTTCCCCACTGTGGAGATCTTCCCTGACATACATCACTAGCAGAAGGACGCAGCAGGCTTGGGTTTGACCTTGACAATAAGAATGTTAATAAATAACCACTTTCTTTCATTCAAAGGAAACAAAAGGATGCAACATTAGAATGCAGTTTCTTTCTCTGTTGTTCATGTTATGTTTTCACACCAGCAGAGAATTGCATTGGGGCAGCCATACTGAGAAAGCAGAGGTATCTTCTACCAAGCAGAAAAACTTGATATGATTGCTCTTAATGTTGAGAACTGAGAGGAGCTAATAAAGTGAAGCTGTGGAAAAGAAATATGGAATAACAGTGAAATTGTGTCCCTGAGGAACCGAGCCAGTGTCATTGCCGGTTTTGTACTGGGGGCTTTCTGGTAACCTGTTTTACTGACACCAAAAATTCTTACTGTTGGAATGCCTTCAAGTTCAACATTGGTAGAATTTACTCAGTTCACAGAACTGTTTTCATGGCTGTAAGGATGAAGAGAAATTATAAAGGAACAGAAAAAAGTATCCCTAAACAGTTGTTATTATTTTAAAGAGTGTTTGGATTCACTAACATAAAAAGCCAAAACCTGCAGTCCTTGCGTTCAGTGACTTCAATGGGAGTTTCACTCAAGTAACGCAATGTCACGACTACAGGGTTAGGCCCAAATAGGAACATGATCAACAATCATGCTCCATGCACATTCTTCTATAAAGAAAACTCAAATTCTAGATACAATTTTTTCTAAAGCCTTGATTTTGATTTCACAACAGTGTAAATTTGGAGCAACTCCACTGAATTAAATAGTTATGCCAGAGGAAAACTGGTATAGGTTAGATCAGAATGAGATCATAAATATTTAGAAGTATATTTTTCTATCAGTATGATGGGCTGAATTCTCCTGTCACTAATTCTGATCTTACACCAATATATCTCCATCAACTTCAGTGGTGTTACTCGTATATACCCACGGCGTAAGTGAAAGGAGAATGAGACAGTATTTATGAATATGTTCCTCTGGAAACCAGAAGGCTCACATTTTCAGTAATCCTAAACTGGAAAAAAAAAATTGTACCTTGACCAAAAAAAAAAAAAAAAAAGAAGAGAAAAGAGAACATTTACATAACTAAGTAAAAGAGTATCCACCCTTTTAAAGTCTAACTTTCAACTGTCTGAAAGATCTCTGTGTTCACACATTGCCCAGGTTACCAGCCAACGGCAACCTCGAGAGAACTGGCAGCCCACTGAGGTTAATAAATCATTTGCTCTCAGCACCATAAAAACAGGACTGCTCCCTTGGAAAACAACCATTTTAAAAGTAAGGCAAGAGGCGCATAGAGGTTTTATTTACTATGAATCCTAGCTGCTTATTCTTTCAGAAGACTAGTCCCTTCAGCAGCCATAAGTATTTTTGCTGTAAATAACATAGATGTGTGTCGAGCCAGAGCCAAAAATCCTTTTAGGATTCAATAGTGTTTAGGTCATCTGCACTCTATTGACAGACACTGAACTCTGAAACCATAATGATGTAGCTCAGCAACAGTGCATATCTTGCTACTAATGAGGCACATTTTCCGTGAATAATGAGTATGGACATCATCTCTGTTGCCAGGTACATAATATAAACAAATTCAACACATGGTCATTGGTAAAGTAGTATGTCTCCCCGCAAAGACTGACATTTTAAAGAATGCAATCCAAGTTTTTAGCCAGGGGTGGGGGGGAGAGACTGCTCTCGGAAATAATTTGTTCATGTGTTATCAAAATACAATAAATCAGGTTTGGTCTTAGCTGAATAAAGACAGTGGAATGGGACCAATAGAAACTGCAGATAGGGAAGTATAAATGAGTTCATTGTTTTATGTTCCAATAAATCTTACAACACATAAAGCTGATGAGTTCTAAAATGAGCTGAGACTCCTCTAAAAAGGGTCTTTAGAGACTCATGAATTCTAAGAGTTATGCTGGTTAAACTGTTGTTTGCTGAGTCCTTGTGCGTGTGTGTTAAATATACACATATGCCTTTATATATGTATTATATGTGGGTCCACACAGACAGGGGAAAGGGTCCGCATCAAATTTCCCTACAGGCTTTTACCATCCACATATACTTTTCTTTTAAAAGTACAGCCTAATTTTGGAATGTGCCAAGTGTTTTCTAGAAGATGATGGCACCCTCAAGTCCTACTGGCTTCAGGGAGAGTTGAAAGTAAACACTGCAACTCAGGAAGTGCTCAGCACTGTCCAGGATTGGGCCCTTAGTATGAACAAACAGAGAGGAAGGATGTCTCAGTGGTTACAATGCTAGCCTGAGATTTGGGAGATTCTGGTTGAATTCCCTGTTTTGCCACAGACCTGAGTATGGTAATGGGAATAACAGGACTTCCCTACCTCAGAGAGGTGTTGTGAGGATAAATTATAGCAGACTGCCAGGTTTAGAACAGCTTTCAGTTTCAAGCTCAACTCTTCTAAGTGCTTCAAAATCCACAAGGTTACTCATATGCATTAAAGAGTATAAGGTACTGAGATACAATGGTAATGGGGCCTATGTCTGAGTGATAGGAATTTCTGAAAGAGGGGAAAGCAAAAGAAAGACCTTTGAGTAAAAAGGTTATCATTTTGGTAGATGTTTCTTTTCCACTGCACTGCTCCCAACCAAATTATACCCAATAAAAACCTCTCCCAGGGTAATTAGTACTACTAGATGTGCAGTGGTGTGACATTCAAAGAGTGGTGGGACATTTTGCCACTGCTTACAGTGATTCAACTGCAAGATGGTGATTAAGCATTGAAAACACACATATTATAGTCAGGGCTGGTAGCGTCATCTATTTATTATGGTTGACGGACACCTCCCATGATAAGAGCCTATTTTTAGTGGCTTATAACTTTGCCAGAAGTTAAGCGTTTGGGTTGAAATTTTACAAGTTGGGTGTCTGCCTCAGGCTGCCTTTGCTTTGAATAGCTTTAGTGCCCCCATGCTATAGAGCAGGGACATTTGGCAGGAGGAGGGCTTTTGTGTAGGCTTGGCAGAATTCCATTTTTATTTTTTTATGATTTGGACAGAGAATATCAATGTTTATTTTTAATCATTATTTTTTCAATTTGAGTTGATTTAAATTTTCACAGTTGTGCAACATTTTGGGTTTTGAGCATTTTTTATGATTTTTATCAATTTACATTTCCACAATTGTGGGACATTGGGCGTAGGGGTGCGAGGGTCAGACAATAATTATTTAATGACAGCAGACATTGAGATTCAAAGAGTTAAAGCTTCATAACAGTTAGCCTGCAAATTGTCAACATCACATGTCAAAATATGCAAAGTAAACATCCTTAAATCAACCTATCCTTAAATCAAACTCTAATAAGTTCTCAAGCAGCATTTTTCTTACTTTGCCCATCTGTCTATTTGGATTTTTATTTACGAAAATATTTTTTGTCACTTTGTGTGTGTACAGTGAAATTGACATTTACTGATAAAAATATAATTCTTCTAAGTCTACGTTTGTGTCAGGGATGTGATTTTTTGTGGCCCCTGTGAAAATTCACCGAAGTTATAATCCTTTGAAAACTCACTGTTCGCACATACTCAGTAGTGTCTTCTTCAATTACAGCAGCTAAACTCTTCAAATGTTCCATCCTGAGCGAGCATATTTGAGCCTGTCACAGCCCCTAGTGCTAACCAGACTGCACATGCTACATCTCCACAGAGCAACTGAGTATGCTCCATCCCCTCATAGCTCCTACATATGACCAGACTGCAGAATGCCTGAGTATGCTGCATCTCCTCACAGCTGCTACATGAAAACTGGGTGAGTCTGAGCACTGGAACTGGGAGCAGGGAGCTTGTTCCTCCTATGCTCTCAATGGTCCCCCTGCCCAAGTAACATGGCGGAGGAAGCCATCTGATTTGAATGCAGAGGGGACAAAAGCCAGCCCAGGGAAGAGGGAAAGGAATAGATTGTGATAAGAACTCTGATGAGCCTGAAAACTGTGGAGGGGAGAAAATGGGATTGGCTGGGCAAGGAGAAGGGGATTGAGAGATTGGAAAGGTTGGGACTTGGAGCTGGAGAGCGGGGGTGAGAAGGGAGGCTGGGACTGGTTGGGATAGGAGGCTGGGACTGGGAGCTGTGGGAGGGAGGACTGGGAGCTGGTGAGAGAAATGGTGGGGGACTGGGAGCCAGCTGGCTGGAGGGGGAAACACTGAGATTGGACAAGGAGATTGAGGGACTATTAAACTATGGAGACTGAGACTAGGAAAATGTGTGTGCGGGGAAGCAGATCTGACAATGGGATGCGGGAGGGGAGAGGAGAGAACTGAGAATGGCTGGGCAAAGAGACAGGGACAAAGGGTCTGGAAGGGGAGAGAATGAGATAAGGAGCCAGGGAAGGAGGGAGGGGATACTGAGAGCCTGCGCAGGGAGACTAGGACTGGGGGTTAATGAGGATTGGGAAGGGGAGAAACATATCAGATAAGAAGCTGGGAGGAGGGGCTGGGACTGACTGGCAAGGAGACTGGGACTGGAATGAGAAATCTCAGGAGTGAAGACTGAGGCTGGGTAGGAAGAAGAATGGGAGTGGGATGAGGAGTCAGTCAGGGATGAGGAAAAGACAGGACTGGAACAGAGGGGATGGAGCAGAAGGGGGCACGTTTGGGGAGAACAAGTAAAAGGCTCTGTACCCACTACAGAACACTCCCCTGCCAAGACTGGAATGGAACCCAAGAGTCCTGAGTCTCCACATTCTTTTGCTGTTAGCAAATATCTGTGAAACCCACTGGCAAAGTGTGTCTCATCACCCTCTAAGTGTGGCCCCACAGAAGACTGTGTAGCGGATCTGTGTGGTAGTCTAAAGTTCCAACCAGGCTGACCCATATGAGTTTCAATATGAGGTCACAGGATGGAATTTTTATAAAAAAGAAAACTGAAAAAACAAACTTAAGAAATTACATACAAAATGTCGCTACGGTTGCAAAGTCAAGAACTCAGAGGCACTCAGGAGGTGCAAGAATTTGGCCCTCTTGGGCACATCCATTATGACAAAGTCTTTAATTACATGATCACATACTATTTTTTCCATTCAGTGCACGGACTGGACCTGCTCTGGAAATGACTAAGCGTTGTGTAGTAAAGGAGACTGTTGTCTGTAGGATCCCTGCTTCATTTGGTGCAGAAGTTGGAAGGTGTGTAGTATTATTATTATATGGCCCCCACCACTGTAGTATCTGAGCGCCTGAAAATCTTTAATGTATTTACCCTCACAATGTCCCGGTGAGGTAGAGAAGTGCATTTATCTCCATTTTATAGATGGGGAACTGAGACACAGATTGATAAAATGACTTTCCCAAGGTCACACAGGAAACCTGTGGGGGGGCAGGGAATTGAACCTGATTGCCCCAAGTCCTAGGCTAATGCCCCAACCATTGGACCATCCTTTCTTTAATTGGAAGGCATGTAGTGAATGAGGCAGGGGACTACATGAAGAGGATGAACTGTCTCATTGTTAAGGCAGTTGAATGCTGCCCTGGAAAACTGGATTCTATCCCTGCCTCTGCCACAGAGTGCCTGTGTGGTGCTGTGCAAGTCACTTAAACCAAACTTTTCACAAGTACTCAACTAACTGTGTTCCTCATTTTCTGGGTGCCTGACTTGACATGCTGGGGTCTGATTTGCAGAAGTGCTGAGTGCTCACAGCTGCAACTGAAGACAATGGGAGGTGTGCTTTGAACATAGAAAGTGTTATGTAACATGATGTATTCTGAAAAATCAGGTTCTAGATGTTTCAAATTGGGTACCCAAAAGTAGTGGAAATTTAATTACCTTAATCCCTCTGTGCCTCAGCATGGTGTCTGTAAAATGGGGATTATGCCACTCCCTCACCTCACAGAAGTGATGGAAAGATAAATTAATTCATGCTTGTGAAGCACTCAGATACTGTAGTAATGAACATCAAGGAACATATATGGGGAAATTATTAATTCTGTTTTCAAAGCGAGCTTTGAATAGTCTGCAGTAAATAAGGCCTGGGGTGACACATTGAACAAACAGGAGAAAACAAAATATTGAAGAACTGCCCAACAGTGCTTAAGAGAGCACTGTTCCACCTCTGCACTGAATGACACAAGGGTCCTGTGGAAAATACAGTATGTGATGATGTAATTAAAGACTGTATCATATACACAAGGGATCCCAATTAAAGGTGCACAAGCAACCTACATTCTGGCATTTCCTAACTTTTGAACGTTTTACTTTACAAACATAGACTCATAGACTCTAAGGTCAGAAGGGACCATTATGATCATCTAGTCTGACCTCCCGCATGATGAGGGCCACAAAAGCTGACCCATCCACTCCTGGAATAATTCTCTCCCTTGACTCAGCTGTTGAAGTCCCCAAATCATGATTTAAAGACTTCAAATCGCTGAGAATCCTCCAGCTAGCGACCCCTGCCCCATGCTACGGAGGAAGGCGAAAAACCTCCAGGGCCTCTGCCAATCTACCCTGGAGGAAAATTCCTTCCCGACCCCAAATATGGCGATCAGCTGAACCCCGAGCATGCGGGCAAGATTTTCTAGCCAGACCCTCTGGAAAAAGTTCTCTGTAGTAACTTTTCAGTGTTCATTTCACATACGGTGTGTGTGTGTGTATGTGTGTGTGTATACAATATGTATACATATATATAGTTGGACTTACCATCATATTTTGCTAAAACTGCCTGAACATCTGCATATGCTTGTAACTCCAACAGAGCTTCTAGCAGGTTTTCATGGATGTTGAACATGCTTAGCAGAGGAAACTCCTTCATTAACTAAAAACAGTAATAAAAAAAGGGTTAGATTATTTGTATGGAATGCGGATTTTCATTCAAAATTTACTGAAATGTCTAATTAAAATCATTCAGCCCCACTGCTCTTGGGCCTCATACAGTGTCCTCTAATGCCACTGGAAAGACTCCCATTTGGATCAAGAACCTTGGAAACAACATGCCTCACATATGGTTTAATTAGTCCAAGAAGAGGGTTATCTGAATAGACAATTCCCTTTCAATGACTTGTTGCCTTTTTAAAAAGTGAGGGGGTATTATTCTATTGTAGAAGAAGATTAAATTAAAAAGCGCCTTTAGATTGTATATTTTAGTATTAACTCCCCCTGATGGATATGGGGGAAAACAAAGAAAATACATAGAAAAAATCAAAGTATAATAAAATGAGAAAGACCTACACCTCTACTATGCTTCATAGTTTGTTATTATTATTATTTATCATATATCAACAGAATTGTGCATAGTACTAACAATGGAAGTTAAACATGTTTTCGGCCAATCCAGCTTAAAAAATGCTTGACCCAAAGTTGAAATTAGATAAAGCCTTAATACTAATTTAATACTACCATGGCTTAAGAATCCATATCTTATAACAAATTGAATGACACCTTGTATAAGGAAGAGGCTCAGACATTATTTTAGTGGGTGCTAAGTTGTGACTGAAGTGGACTGATTTGATGAATTGGTCCTTTAGGAAGATCAGAGATTGTCAGAATGCTGGCCAAATTCTGCTGTGTGTAGTACCAACTGTCTGCCAGCCAACTGAACTTGATAAATAAATAACATCCTTTATTCTGCTTGCCATATGATTCCACATCTCTTAGGAACTTCAGTGCAAATTAATTTCTCTGTTTTATTGCTAGTTAGAAAATGAACCAATTAAAGAAGTGTCATTTTTTTAATGTTAAAGTGATACTCTAAAAATTGTAGTATTAAGGGATCTGGGCCCTCACTGTGGTTGTTTTGTGCTGGAGCATGGTAGGCTCTCTATCTGGCCTAAAGCTAGGGTAGCTAAATTATTGCCAGCCCTTTTTAGCTCCATTGCTCCCCAAAGTAAAGGGTGTGAGAGGTGCATCCAGGGCTGGCTCCAGCTTTTTTGCCGCCCCAAGCGGCGAAGAAAAAAAACAAAACAAAACAAAACTCTGATTGAGCTGCCGCCGAAGTGCTGACGAAGAGAAAGAGAGGGAGTGAAGGACTTGCCGCCGAATTGCTGCCGAAGAGCTGGAGGTGCCGCCCCAAGAACGGACGGACTGCCGCCCCTTTCTATTGGCCACCCCAGGCACCTGTTTTCTTCGCTGGTACCTGGAGCCGACCTTGGGTGCATCCTTGAGTTCCACTGATCCCCATCTGCTGAAAGGGTTTCTTGGGGGGCGATGGAAGCCAAGTGTAAGATAGAGCATCTCTGAAGATGCTCAAATGTGTACCATAACTGAACTGGCCCACTGCCAGCTCCAGGGCTGGGGGATGTAAAGATGATGTCCACCCAATCTTTGCATCCCCCTGCCCTCTAGTCCTGCTCTGAGTTAAGTTTATCTGGAGCCAAGGCTCAAACTCCAATTGATGGAGAGGCTGTCAGGAGTTCTACAAGAAGGTACTGTACTAGTAATTTGTAATAGATTAAATGTATGATACAACGTACAAGGTACTAAGGCACTGATGCCAATTATACACTTGTTGGTAAATCAAACTAAGTTAATTATAAATAAACATCAGAAATTTGCAGATGAATGTTAACACTTTTCTCCATAGGGGCCTAAGAAGAGAAATACTAATGAGATGATATGAAGTTAGCCCACAAGCTCAAACTTAAAATGGGAAAACACAGTAAAAACTATAAACCACATCTGAAAAATCTGAGGAAATGAATTAATCCTCCTTTGAAGATATAATTAAAGAAACTGGAAAGAGCCAACTGATTATAATCTCCCAAATCAGCAATACAAGCAAAAATATACCAGTCTATAAGCAAAATGGTGGAAGAGTATGAAAAAGTGGAACATGTGGAACAGGGAATTAACTCCGATCAGGAAGAGGCTGCTAATAGACAAATAGAAGTGCCAAGCTCACAGGATGAAATTCATCCCTGTGCAGAGGGCCAAGTATAAATTACCTAAACTGTATTTGAGGATTAAGTAGGGTGACCAGATGTCCCGATTTTATAGAGACAGTCCCAATATATATATTTTTTTTATATGGGCTCCTATTACCTCCCCACCTCTGTCCTGATTTTTCAAACTTGCTATCTGGTCACCCTAGGATTAAGTGGGAGTGAAGTGGTAAATTGGCACTGTTCTGCCCCCCTGCACTGCACTGTCCTTGCTGTGGCTGGAGGATTATACAGAAGGTGAAGAGGACAGTGTTTTGTTTATTGATATTTGTACAACTGTGATCACATGAACTTTTGGTTAGAGAGTCACAATCACAGATACAGGTATTTAATGAGCTCACTGGATTTATGAGGGGTAATCCATAGAGGGTAATAAACTCTGAGCTATTGTAGTAAAACTCCTACAGTTTCAACATCAGGAGTTGATCCTGAGGAAAACAAGAACAAAACTGGGCAGATTGCATGAATCTCCTTCTTGTTTGATTATTGACTACATTTTTCCAAATTGAGCAAGAGGCCTTGGTTTATCTGGATAAGTGGGGGTCTTGATGTATAGAAGAGTTCTCAATACACTGATGCTCGTCAGAAGAAAAAATAATTTCAGGTGCAATTTCAGATAATCAGAGTTTACAGTTTAGGATTCAGATTAGATTCTACTGGACTTGTTTCTTATCCTCTTGCGATTTTTAACTGCTTCTACCAGTTACAGACAGTGTAAAATGTATATAATGAAATTCAGTATTGGGATTTTTCAAAAGTAATATTTACAGTGAGTACTTTTAAAATATTTTATAAAATTGATGGAAAGGTTAGAACTGCACATGATTTTTCATTATTACACCTGATAGCTACAGCACATTAGAAAGAAAGACACTTCTAAAATTGTATAAATTAATATTAGAATAGATTCCAACAAAGGTGGATAGAAATTTTAATACAAAAAGAGATTCCATTTTTCAGTGTTTGAAATATATAACCAAGACTGACACTGTATTCTGATTGTGGGTAAACCTCAGAAGGATTTAGTTGCAGTTGTCAAATTTGGAATGTATGTCGCTTATTTTGATACTAATAACTTTTTAAAGTTTAAGTTTGAAAAGTGCACAGTAATTTGCAAATATCATTATTCTGGGCAAGACTTTAATTTGTGCAGAATAGGAACAAAAACTTTATCTAACCTTGTCCTAGCAATGATGGACATGGATATAGAATGAAGCAGCATTGTGATGAAAAACAGATCAATCCTTCCACTATACAAAAGAATGAGGGCACTGAGAGTCCAGACCGAGAGCTTTTACGCATGTGGTCCTAAGGTGGCTTTCTGCAGTGTTTAGTCTAGTTGTATTCATGTTCCACAGAAAGTTTATTTTATTTGTGATTTTCTTGTTATTTTTAATAGATTTCGCTTTACTTAAAATAGCCTGGATTGGTTTAAGTGGCTGTTAGTGGGGAATTAATACTACAGCACACTCCAGAGATAAGGAAACTCACTTCAGAAGAGGTAGAATGAGGACTGAAGTAACAGTCAGTATGTAGTCAAGTGTGAAAGGAGTTATAATTTATAATTCCTGCCCTGTAAGGCGCTACAGGGAAGTGGCTAATGTGAATAAAGGCACGGCTACAGCCTAAAAACCTGAATGATGTAAGTTGCAGTTATAATTCTCCTCAGCCACCTGAATCAGAAACCTTTTATGTTTTTCCTGTCTGCCACAAAGAAAATATAACCAGTAAAATGCGAGGGCCAGAAGCTGTCTCCCTAACTCAAAACTGGTTATTTCACAGAACATAAGAATGGCCATAGTGGGTCAGACCAAAGGTCCATCCAGCCCAGTATCCTGTCTACCGACAGTGACCAATGCCAGGTGTCCCAGAGGGAGTGAACCTAACAGATAATGATCAACTGATCTCTCTCCTGCCATCCATCTCCATCCTCTGACAGACAGAGGCTAGGGACACCATTCCTTACCCATCCTGGCTAATAGCCATTAATGGACTTAACCTCCATGAATTTATCTAGTTCTCTTTTAAATCCTGTTATAGTCCTAGCCTTCACAACCTCCTCAGGCAAGGAATTCCACAGGTTCACTGTGTGGTGTGAAAAAGAACTTCCTTTTATTTGTTTTAAACCTGCTGCCCATTAATTTCATTTGGTGGCCCTAGTTCTTATAATATGGGAACAAGTAAATAACTTTTCCTTATTCAATTTCTCCACACCATTCATGATTTTATATACCTCTATCCTAGACCCCCTTAGTCTCCTCTTTTCCAAGCTGAAAAGTCCTAGCCTCTTTAATCTCTCCTTATATGGGACCCGCTCCAAACCCCTAATCATTTTAGTTGCCCTTCTCTGAACCTTTTCTAATGCCAGTATATCTTTTTTGAGATGAGGAGACCACATCTGTATGCAGTATTCAAGATGTGGGCATACCATGGATTTATATAAGGGCAATAAGATATTCTCCATCTTATTCTCTATCCTTTTTTAATGATTCCTAACATCCTGTTTGCTTTTTTGACCGCCGCTGCACACTGTATGGATGTCTTCAGAGAACTATCCACGATGACTACAAGATCTCTTTCCTGACTAGTTGTAGCTAAATTAGCCCCCATCATATTGTATGTATAGTTGGGGTTATTTTTTCCAATGTGCATTACTTTACATTTATCCACATTAAATTTCATTTGCCATTTTGTTGCCCAATCACTTAGTTTTGTGAGATCTTTTTGAAGTTCTTCACAGTCTGCTTTGGTCTTAACTATCTTCAGCAGTTTAGTATCATCTGCAAACTTTGCCACCTCACTGTTTACTTCTTTCTCCAGATCATTTATGAATAAGTTGAACAGGATTGGTCCTAGGACTGATCCTTGGGGAACACCACACCCTCTCCATTCTGAAAATTTACCATTTCTTCCTACCCTTTGTTCCCTGTCTTTTAACCAGCCCTTCCCTCTTATCCCATGACAACTTAATTTACGTAAGAGCCTTTGGTGAGGGACCTTGTCAAAAGCTTTCTGGAAATCTAAGTACACTATGTCCACTGGATCCCCCTTGTCCACATGTTTGTTGACCCCTTCAAAGAACTCTAATAGATTAGTAAGACATGATTTCCCTTTACAGAAACCATGTTGACTTTTGCCCAACAATTTATGTTCTTCTATGTGTCTGACAATTTTATTCTTTACTATTGTTTCAACTAATTTGCCCAGTACTGATGTTAGACTTACCGGTCTGTAATTGCGGGATCACCACTAGAGCCCTTTTTAAATATTGGCGTTACATTAGCTATCTTCCAGTCATTGGGTACAGAAGGTGATTTAAAGGACAGGTTACAAACCATAGTTAATAGTTCTGCAATTTCACATTTGAGTTCTTTCAGAACTCTTGGGTGAATGCCATCTGGGCCCGGTGACTTGTTACTGGTAAGTTTATCAATTAATTCCAAAACCTCCTCTAGTGACACTTCAATCTGTGACAATTCCTCAGATTTGTCACCTACAAAGGACGGCTCAGATTTGGGAATCTCCCTAATATTCTCAGCCATGAAGACTGAAGCAAAGAATTCATTTAGTTTCTCTGCAATGACTTTATCATCTTTAAGTGGGGATCCTGTATCTCGATTGTCCAGGGGCCCCACTGGTTGTTTAGCAGGCTTCCTGCTTCTGATGTCCTTAAAAAACATTTTGTTATTACCTTTTGAGTTTTTGGCTAGCTGTTCTTCAAACTCCTTTTTGGCTTTTCTTAATACATTTTTACACTTAATTTGGCAGTGTTTATGCTCCTTTCTATTTACCTCACTACGATTTGAGTTCCACTTTTTAAAAGATGCCTTTTTATCTCTCACTGCTTCTTTTACATGGTTAAGCCACGGTGGCTCTTACATGGTGATACTACTCAACTGGAGTAAGGATGCAGAATCTGGCCCTAAGTAAATAATGATGTAAAGCTCACACAGAGCATGTTACAAACATGCCCTTCTGAAGAATTAAGAGTGATCACCCCGTTCCCCGAGACTGAATAATGGTTATTAGACTAGCTGTCTCTTTGTTAGGGAACAAAATGAAAAGCTGCAGCCAATTATAGATGTTCTACGTCCAGTAACATTCTCCTTGTTGTGGTTCACTTTACTTCTTGCTGACATCAACCATTGATTTTTTTTTTAATTAGGTTCTGTCGCAGTGAGAAAACCTTGCATCATACAGCAACACAGTAAAGGGGGCTGTCTGGACTACTAGACCTACAAATTGACAGTGTTAACACAGATTCCATCAAGGAAAGGTCTTAGGTGAAGAAGTGCAAAACAGTTATCATGAAATCAATTTAAGCAGCAGCTACAAAAATAAAAACCTGTACAATTAGCCACTCAGCTTACCCCAAGATTCACTGCAAACAAACCAGAAAACATGTTTTGCTAGATAATGTGTTCACCTGTTATGTGAGTCTCACAGTAAGTTGCAAGTTATTGCTTTTTTATTTAAAATTCTTTTCAGTCATAATAAGAATGCCAGAAAGTAAAACCACCTTGATGGAAACATTATTAAGATAGGTCAGCAATTAAAGTATGCCTTTAATTAACAGCTTGGAATAGAAACCTTGCTATCGGTTGAAACACAATACTGCTAGATGCTCACTAGCAAGGCCAGCCCTAGGTGTTTTGCCAGCCAGGGTGGAAAACATTTTCGGCGCCCCACCCTCTCAGCGGCCAAGCAATACAAACAAACAGACAACCAATCACCAGAGAAGACAGAAAAAGAAAAGGCCAAGCAGCACAGCAGTGTGGCACCTCCCCAGAAGCTCATGTCCAGAACAATCTCCCTGTTCACCCACCCCTAAAACCAAACCTGCTCACTAAAGGCCAAATTCCGTATTGCCCCGAGGGGCAATAAGGAGGTCCTGTTCCCTCCTCCCCCACACCAACTACATGGTGTGAGCAGCTCCCAAAGGGCAGTGGGCTGAAGACCATAAAAGGATGTAATATTGGCCAAGTTCCCTCTGTACAGCATGGTCACAGACAGGGCCGGCTCCAGGGTTTTTGCCGCCCCAAGTGGCACAATAAATAAATAAATAAATAAATAAATAAATAAAAGCCGCAATCGCACTCTGCGGTGGCAATTCGGCGGGAGGTCCTTCGCTCCGAGCAGGAGTGAGGGACCGTCTACCGAATTGCCACCGAATAGCTGGACGTGCCGCCCCTCTCCGGAGTGGCCACTCCAAGCACCTGCTTGGCAAGCTGGTGCCTGGAGCCGGCCCTGGTCACAGAGGCAGAACACTCCCCTACCCCAGCCAGTATGGCTCCATGTTGCTTACATGCTTATTCTGGGCTGTGACTAACAGACACAGGTCTAGCCCTAAATCAATAGATTTATTTTCAGTGATATCACAGATCTTCATTTATCAAATTATCCAGTTTACTATTTTTCAACTCTCTTCCCTAATCTCCCTTTTAAAAGATTCATGCTATGACAAGTAAATGCTTCTTCTTTACTGGCAACCACTGCACAACCTCACCTCAGAGGCAAAAACAGAAGCACTGTTACCTCTTGTACCAAGTATTGACCAGACTCCAGTAAAACATGCATCAAGCTTTAACAAGGATTCTTCCCCTTATGTATCTCTATCAGCCAAAAAGCTCTTATTAAAGTCAATGCAGCTTATTAACCACTGGTCAGGGCAAGCTAACAATTTCTATGTAACACTCTCAGTTCTTTAGCACAACAGAATGGGTTGGATCCTCAGATGGTGTAAATGGGCCTGTTTATACCTGCAGAGGAACTGGCCCAATATGTCTATAAAAGCATCACTCTAAACTCAAATGTTAAGATGGGTCATTTTATGGTATAAACATATACATAATATAGTAACAGTGGCTAATTTGGGATTTTCTTTTGAATTTAAACTAGTCAAAAGCATCTTCTAGTGATGAAATTAGGATTGGATAATGTAATTAGTTCATGTTATATTTGATTTGGATGTTTGGGCACAAAAATATGTGCATGTATACAAAGTGAAATAGGTTTTCATTATTTCATGTTCATTAGCTATACTAATATATGTAAATATTAGCACTACCAGATAATTAATACTTATTTTAAAATATCTTAAATATGAAATTAGTATTTTAGGATAACAAACTGACAGAAGAATTCTGAAAAGAAATCTTAAATTACTGCATGTCTTCTCATTATTCCTTGGAGTCACATTTCCGGTCTGACCCCAAGCCATATTGCAGGGTGTAGGTTTAATGATTTCTGTGATGGATGTGCTAGGGTGTTGAGTCATAAAAAAATGCTTTTCTGTGCATGGAAATC
The DNA here is from genome assembly GCF_013100865.1 of Trachemys scripta elegans. Lineage (NCBI taxonomy): Eukaryota > Metazoa > Chordata > Testudines > Emydidae > Trachemys > Trachemys scripta. The sequence goes on from NC_048298.1 coordinate 45,330,876, forward strand.
CCCTCTTGATTTATTGGATAAAGAACAAGTTTTATCTCTACAAGGGTGGTTTATGGAAGGCGGACAGCCTTCCCTCAGAATGTTTCACTCATCAATTTTTCTATATTTAGATATAATTTTTGAATGTTCTCGAGGAATGCAGCCATAGATTTTGCGTCCAATTTTCTCCCTGTGATGATATTATTCCCATACATCAATTAGCAATGATACATTATTCATGCAGAAATCAGTTTTAAGTTACAGTATATGCCCTACATCTAGTCCTTGGGACTCAGGGGAACATGGAAGTGGATAAATGATCTTGTATATAACTTGGTGTTGACACATTTATTCTCCTAAGCCTTTATCTGCACTATCGATGTACATGTATATATATTTTATAATACACTATATGCCATTTTTATTTGTTGTTTATATGTATATGCTCCCAACAAAACAACAAACAAAAACACATTTAGAGCACTGTGTTAAATTAAGCATATTCATGAATGCTAAAATAATTTTAAGGTTTTGGCTTAAACTGAAAAAAATTGCAGTTAAATTCAAAGAAAACCTGAAATTCCATCCATCCCAGCTCCTAGTAATGCTGTTACTAGCAATGGTATCTGAAATGGTAGCATTCTGTCTTCTGTCACCTGTTAACTGCCCTGCCCTATTGGTACTGAGAAACCACCACTTTAAAGACCCCAATACTTAGGAGGGAGATTATGGGATGGATTAAATATGGAATTTCAGCTTCATTTCTCCATTTCCTGGCTATTGCCAAGTCCGATCATGTAACATTATATTTATGTATAGGGGTATTGTATTGTATTGTATGTGTGGCTCAAGGTTAACAATTACAATCTCAAACTATACAACAGAGGAATAAAGTCATTGGATTTGAGACCTCTGTAGAACTATCTTTGAACTTTCAGCCATTATGTCCTTTCTTAGCTAACCTGGAGGATTAAAAGGGCTGTTCAAACCTTTCAGAGTTTGATCTGTGTCCTTTTAAAAATATAATTACAATAATGCCATAGTCTAGACACTGTCTTGTGGTTCAGTACAAAAAATTCACACGTTTAAAGAATAAAAAGAAGTTTTAAAGGGATATATTGCAAAAAAACAGTGGAAGCCAAATTGTACCAGATGTATGTTTAATATTTTTGTAATCGCAGCTTCATACAAGAGTGACAAATGGAATAACAGAAAATAACTTATAACCATAGTCTTTTTTCCACCAATGATTAGTAAAATTACAAAGCATGAAAGCAGAGTCATTTATCACTATCCTCAATGTCCCTTCCTCCCAAAATTAGACTTTGCTTTATCCACAGCATACCAAGTACTTTCTAGAGAAAGTCAGTTAAATGATAGAGAAGAGAGGAAGATTTTAAAGTCAAATTTAAAAGAGAGGAAATAACGTACTGGCTCACAAAAGGCTAGGAAGTTCCAGAGACATGGAACAGCACAAATAAATAATCTTCACAATCTCCATTTGCGAAACGTTAAGAAAATGGACAGAGAGGAGTGCAAGAATGAAGATGTGCACAAGCTCTAGGAGACTGGGGATCATCGTAACAGAACCACCGTATATAGATAGCACAAAGAACTGTATCTGATATATCTATATATCCATCCAACTTGGTAGTAGATGCTACCAAGAAAACTCTTTAGAAATACAATCTTCTTTTGGACAAACATACATTTTCAACATGTGCATAAAGGGCAATCACTTGATGTAGCCACCTGGATAAAACAACTTTCAGCATACCTAACATTAAAGACACTAATGGTGGACCTACATAGCATTCAGTAAACTTTGTTACTTTTCTGAGTGTTGGAGAGTAGAATCTGCACTATTTTAGGCAGCTTCAGTTACATGATAAGTACTATCTTATAATTTTTTATATTACTAGAAATCTGTGATCTTAACATTAAAATCAGCATTTACCATCTGCCATATCACAGTATTTTCCTCTACTTAAAATAGGAATGAATTAGATATCATAGATACCACTTTGCAATAGATGCTGGCAAATGCTGTGGTTTTTATGGCAATCACTGTACCTGGAATTCATAGATTCATAGAGTGAAATTCTGATCTCAATGAAATCAATGTAGTTTTGACCATCTAGTCTGACCTAATTATGATCATCTAGTTATGGCCATTTAATCTGACATCCTGAATAACATGGGTCAAAGAATTTCACTCACAAGTTCCTGCCTCAGCCCAAAACCGTATGGGAGAGGCAGGCAGTGGCTACACTTGCAAGCAGCAATTAAGGTTATGTTCTTAAGTTGATAGGGATCATACTGGCTTTATCAATAACTACAACTCTATTTGCTCCCCTTGATGCTACAAGATACGGAACACTCCAATGGCAGCTGAGAGTGCTCAACACTTCTATGTATTGAGCCTTTAATTGTAAAAAAAAGGGGAATTCAAAGGCTAACAAATGCAGCTCAGTTCTATCAGCAAAAGTGTGTGACACCAGTGCTGAGGGTACACCAGCAGAAACACTCACACAAACACGTCTAATGTCAGCGATCAAAGAAAATACCCCTCCCAACCTTTCCATAGCATTAAATACTCCGGGATATGGCATGGTGCCACTTCAAAGCCTTCAGTTGACATAACCTTTAAAACTACCTTAATTATGTAGGGCAGCCTAAGTGTCTAAAATGGCTAATCACACACATTTGACAACTATGCACCTCTCTAAGAACTTAAGCCACTTTAAATCCTTAAGGCTGATTGCTACCTACAGACATGCATTGAAAAATGCATACTTAATACTGTAAGTGCACACTTACACTCACACACACACACACACACACTTACACTCACACACACACACACACACACACACACACACATGCTGCATCTTTCCAGAAGTGAATGAAATTACCGTGACCAAGATTTTCAAAACTAGGTACCTGAAGTTAGGCTCCTGAGACAATATGTGAGACAAAACTGCTGAACTCCCAGCTGCTAGGTGGTCCCCAAGTGAAAAAAAGCTCATATAATTATTTTAGAACCTTAAAAATAATGTTGGTTTGGGTTCATTTCCAGATTTAGGTGACGGTTCAGAGGAAATCTTATTTTTAACCCAAACCATCCCTACTGGTGTCCACTCAACACACTTTCTCATACAACAACATTCATATTATCATATTCAGTCTATTTTGAAGCAGCAGGTCCAAAGTCGAAATTAAATTAGAAAATATCACTGTAGTGGGATGCACCAGCCTCTTAAGGCTAATAAAGATAATTTCCAGGGCCAGCACCTTCCCATTTCAATGTTTCTGTAAGAAGTAAGTAGGCAGTGGCCTCAGAACTCAACAGTCGCTGAGGTGGCAGAAGAGATCTCCGGAGGTCTTTTGGGGTTTGTGAGGAAGTCCCATTCAGGACATGAGATCAGAACTCCAAGTGCAGAGGGTTCTGGATCTCCCTCTTCCCTCAGCACTCATGGATTTGTATTTCCAAGTGCTGCAAGAAGTTCAGAGCTTGGCAAGGGATGCTAGGAAGGGATTTAAGAAGCTCCTTTCTGTCACAAAAGGGAGACATTTTCAGGAAGCTAAAAGAGCTGCGAAACCATGGCCTTTGTTTCCTCTGATGTACTCTTTTAATTTTGGGGGAGGAGAAAGGGGGAAGAACTGTGTAGCAGAAATCCCTGTGGAGGAGCCATGCCCCATTACTTGCATTAAAGCCATAAAGCAAAACCTCTGGGGAGGGTCAGTGCTGACACCAGAAGGAATGGAACAGAAATGTTCTGTTGGGGAGGTTTGGTTTTGTTTTATCTCTTAGAGGGGACTCAATGTACGGCCCTTGGTTCATTTGGGCCTGTCACTTTGTTTGCTTCAGCCTACCAGTCACTGGCATGACTTCTATATTATTCCCCCTCCTTAAAGCTGTTGTTTACTTTAATGATCATAAATTATCCTCCAGTGAAAGCTTTTACCAAGGTCCAAATATTCTCCAGCTCAATCCTAGAATGCTTGAATTGATTTAGCAAAATTAGCCCATTCACTTTCCTACACGGTATGTCCTAAAATTTCATAAATTTTTAATGAATTTCAGTGACCCACTCAAAGGAGATGATACACCTCATTATATTGATCCACCTTTCTAAGTCAATAATGCTGGTGATCACTACTCCCATATCCATCACCCAGTATATAACTGCCTTGCCCACCCCACCGAAGTGTTCTGATTACAGACAAGGCTGCAGTCCAAAACCGGTGTATTCATTTCAGGGCAAGAGACTAAGCAAAAGAAAGAAAGTGCTTCCATGCAAAGTGGTTGACATGAAAAGATGTCCTGAATTGTCCAACATGTGTGTTTCTGCACTAGCCTTTCTACGAGTTTTTAAAAGTCTTTCTAGGCATGGCCACAGCCTGGGACACTGAACAGGATCAGACATAATCATCTCTGTGCTTGCCAAACCAAACTAAATCTCTCAGAACACTTAAATCTTCTTTACTCAAGCAGCACAACAAATAATACTAAGGTTTCAAACTGTGGCCTTCATTATGGCTGGTAAGATCTCTCATCCACTCTATACATATTGGGTCATATTCTACACAGATTGGAATACACTTGGAGTAGCTCAATTGACTGCAATGGAGTTATTCCATATGTACACTGGCCTATGTGAGATCAAAATTGAGCACATTGTGTCTAGAAAAATGACAGGCTTCTGGTTTCTGTATCAGAATCATAATAAATCATTAATTATTGGCAGATGTCTAAATAAAAGCAACACCTGCATACACTTCTTCCATACAAATTATGTGTTACTTGGTAATGCTGATAAAGTCAACTCAGCTATGTGTACCAGATTAAAGCAGCATATCATCACCGAAAAAAATAATTGAAGCTCGTCAGTTTAGTCTGTGACACAATAGTATTACCAGATTAATCAGATCATAAGCGGAGAGGATGATATAGTCCATAACAACAATCAAATAACTTCTTCATATGTATAAAACTGAAACATCTTAAATTCAATATTATGTAACATATTCTTTCCACTCTCAATGACCAAATATATAAACCCCAAATCCTATTTAAATCAATAACCATTCATTTTCTGGGTGTATTCCAGAAAGGTCACTCAAACAGAACCTCAGTCTTCTGTTGTGCATAGTATTCAAGTAACACAGTGTAATACACCAGTAATATTATCAAGATGGCCCTCATATGTGTAAGAAATTTAACAGCCAATACCCTTTTATTTTCTCAAAATGGCAAAGACTCACTACGTCCCAGTCATGTTTTCCAGATGGCATCATGCACCTCTTAAAACTTTATCTCCTTCGTGTTCCATGTCTTAAGAAATCTGTTTTCAGTTATTCCAGCACAAACAGGGCCTTCAGCCTCTCTCCCATGACAATGACTTTCTGCAATCCCCAGACAACATATTCTTAATATTCTATTCCTTTAGGGTGAATAATTCCACCCACCACCCTCATCAATCACATATACACCATCAATAACATATTAAAGTTCTTAGAACTCCTTCATAAAAATATTGTTCATGTCTCCCATGAAAAAATGACAAGGCTCATTCATCCTCTTAAAAAACAAAGGGCTAGACCCTCTGCTCTAACATAGGTGGAGCAAAGCAGCTGTAAATCTGGCTTAAATGACTTTTGTGTAAAGGGGAACCCTCAGTGGCTCAGAACCACTCTCATTCTTGACCTCCATGTATCAGAGTCAAGACCTGGGGATGGCTGTTGCTTTACGGTGTGTCTCGTGACTGGCTCAATGCCCAAATTCTCCACAGTCAGGGAAGTGTAAAGGTGGCAAAACCTAGGTCTGAGGATCTAACCCAATGTCTGTAAGGGGAAAGTGCAATAAAAATTGGCCAGATTTGAAGTTTAGTTCTATCTCCATCCCTTCTTATTCTTCTAGTCCTTATCCTTTAGCATAAATTTCTTAGTGAGGAAAGGGTAATTTCAATATTTAAAATGTCTAACAGGTAGGACTTCAAGTCCAAGTCCTCCTGTCTTAGTGCTCTCTTGTGGTCCAGCTTAGATCTTATTTTATCAATATACAATTTATTCCACAAATATAACATTAGCCACAAAATATAATCCAAGTTAGTTACATATTGTTCTGTCTCTCACAGTAAATGCTTTCTCGTGGAAATGGATGATTGAGGAACTATCCCAGACTGAGGTGTCATTAGAGGAGGTTTTGGAACAAATTGGTAAATTAAACAGTAATAAGTCAACAGGACCAGATGGTATTCACAGAAGAGTTCTGAAGGAACTCAAATGTGAAACTGCAGAACTACTAACTGTGGTATGTAACCTATCATTTAAATCAGCTTCTGTACCAGATGGCTGGAGGACAGCTAAAGTGACGTCAATTTTTAAAAAAGGCTCCATAGGCAATCCCAGCAATTACAGGCTGGTAAGCCTAACTTCAGTACCAGGCAAATTGATTGAAACTATAGTACAGAACAGAATTATCAGACATATAGATGAACACGATTTGTTGGGGAAGAGTCAACATTGTTTTGATAAAGGGAAATCATGCCTCACCAATCTACTACAATTCTTTGAGGAGGTCAAAAAGCATGTGGACAAGGGTAGTCCAGTGGATACGATGTATTTAGATTTTCAGAAAGCCTTTGACAAGGTCCCTCACCAAAGACTCTTAAGCAAAATAAGCTGTCATGGGTAAGAGGGAAGGTCCTCTAATGGATCAATAACTGGTTAAAAGATAGGAATCAAAGGGTAGGAATAAATTATCAGTTTTCAGAATGGAGAGATGTAAATAGTGATGTCCCCCAGGGGTCTGTATTGGGACCAGTATTGCTCAACATAGTCATAAATGATCTTGAAAAAGGGGTAAACAGTGAGGTGGCAAAATTTGAAGATGATACAAAACTACTCAAGCTAGTTAAGTCCAAAGCAGACAGCGAAGAGTTAAAAGGGTTATCAGAAAACTGGATGACTGGGCAACAAAATGGCACATGAAATTCAATGTTGATAAATGCAAAGTAATGCACATTGGAAAACATAATCCCAACTATACATATAAAATGATGGGGTCTAAATTAGCTATTACCACTCAAGAAAGAGATCTTGGAGTCATTATGGATAATTCTCTGAAAACATCCACTCAATGTGCAGCAGCCGTCAAAAAAGCTTAACAGAATGTTGGGAATCATTAGGAATGGGATAGATAATAAGACAGAAATACCATATTGCCTCTATATAAATCCATGGCATCCCCACATCTTGAATATTGCATGCAGATGTGGTCGCCCCATCTCAAAAAAGATATACTGGAATTGGAAAAGGTTCAGAAAAGGGCAACAAAAATGATTAGGGGTATGGAACGAAGAGATTAATAAGACTGGGACTTTTCAGCTAAGGGGGGATATGGGATGATAGAGATCTATAAAATCATGACTGGTGTGGAGAAAGTAAATAAGGAAGTGTTATTTACTCCTTCACATAACACAAGAACTAGGGGGTCACCAAATGAAATTAATAGGCAGCAGGTTTAAAACAAACAAAAGGAAGTATTTCTTCACACAATGCACAGTCAACCTGTGGGATTCTTTCCCAGAGGATGTTGTGAAGGCCAAGAGGATAACAGGGTTCAAAAAAGAACTAGAAAAGTTCATGGAGGATAGGTCAATCGCTGGTTATTAGCTAGAACGGGCAGGGATGCAAAACTATGCTCTGACGTGTCCCTAACCTCTGTTTGCCAGAAGCTGAGACTGGGTGACAGGGATGGATCACTTGATGATTACCTGTGCTGTTCATTCCTTCTGAAGCACCTGGCATTGACCACTGTCAGAAGACAGGATACTAGGCTAGGTGGACCATTGATCTGACTCAGTATGGCTGTTCTTATATAAGATATGTTGACAAATATCAATATATTTTCTATACTTCTTAATACATGTGTGAACAAGGGTGGATATACAAATACTTTGCCAGTCTTATCTATCAACAAAAAGTTTATATACATCGGTGCCTAAAGTATTGCATTTCTGATACGCTCATGAAATAAATTGTAGGTGGAAATGGAAGGAGCTGAAAATTCCTTTGTCTCTAAATTTGTTAGAAACAAGGTATTTTGGTTCATATTTTGCACTATTTCTTCAGCAGCCAATATTACATCATATCTCCTCAAATCTGAAAGTCATTTCATTCATCTCAATATCTTTCACTATTCTCCTCTTTCTGACTGACTATATGTTAAATCTTGGAGGGTGGGGGTAATGGGTGTTAATAGTTGCATTGTATAGTTATTAGATAAATGTAATCAACATTACAGGTGGCTGTGACCCTTAGAGCATCCAATGCCAGAAGGCAAGGGGCTCATTGGATCAGGTAATAAGTTTTACTGGCCTGACCATTTCACTGTACCTCAGCTCACTATGGTTATAATCTGTATCTAAAAGGTGTCATGTAATATGTCACTGAAAAACTAACAAACCATTGATCATTAATATTCTTGCGTGAAGGATGTATGCAATGTGTATTAAGAGTTATGGATATATACTGTAATGATGACTAAAATGTGTTTAAGCTGGGCATGTCAGGGGGAGTTGGTAAACAGGTCTGCCCTAGACAAAGGAATGTATATTTGCTTCTCTGACCAGCTTAGTCATCAGGCAGAGACAACGACAATCTATTAACATATTAGGTAAACAAAGCTATCAATCTAACAGGAGGGGGAGGAGACAACTTCCAGCGGGGAAGAAAAACTTTATCTTGGCTATAAAGACAGGGGGGTCTGAACCTCAAGTGATAAGTAAGGCTACGTTTTAGTCATGGGTATTTTTAGAAAAAGTCATGGACAGCTCACAGGCAGTAAACAAAAAATCATAGCCCGTGACCTGTCCATGACGTTTACTATATATCCCTAACTAAAACTTGGGTGGTGGGCTGCAGGTGCTCTGGGGTGGGGGTGGTCCGGGGGCTCTGCGGGAGGTGGCCCGGGACCCCCGCTGGTGCTGTGGGGGGGGGAGGTTGGTGGGGTTTGCAGGCTCCCTACCCGGCTCCACTTGTCCCTGCAGTTCCTAGGCGGCGGAGGGGTCAGGGGGCTCCACGCGCTGCTCCCGCCACAAGCGCTGGCTGTGCAGCTCCCATTGACCGGGAACCGCAGCCAATGGAAGCCACGGGGGTGGGGCCTGCGGGCACGGGCAGCGCCCGGAGCCCCCTGGCCCCTCTGGCTAGGAGCAGCAGGGCCACGCCAGTGGGAACTGGGGAGCCCCCCCACCCCGATGTAAGCTCCGCCCCGCACTCCCAAATGGCCTGCTCTTAGCCCCGAGCCCCCTCCCATACACTCAAACTGTTGCTGCTGCAGAAGTCATGGAGGTCATAGAAAATCACAGAATCCATGACTTCTGTGACCTCTATGACAGACTTGCAGCCTTAGTGATAAGCAATTGAATCAACTGATTGCCTACAATATTACTGTACTATAAAAAATTATCAAGTGAGGTGTTCATGAAAGCCCATGACAAACTGGTGATTAACATTATCATAAAATGTATGCCTTAACACGCAGCCTCTTGTACTTCTGTGGAAGGTCCTGACTGAGGGAAAGTCAGCCATGCCTGGGAAGAAGGAAGATTAATGAAAGATACCACATTGAACAAAGCCTGTACCTTGCTAGAGTAAGTTTCAGTCTTTCAGATGCGTGTTTTCACTTTTATTTACTTGTAAACATCTCTACTTTTATTTCTTTTACTTGGCATCACTTAACCTATGACCTATTGTTAATAAATTTGTTTTATTTTTATTATAAACCAACTTATTGTTGTGTTTGAAGGGAAGGGTGTATCTGCTTTAGTTAAATTAATAAGCTCTGATGTGCTTTTGTCTTTTAAAGGAGCAAACAAATCTTATTTCTCTGAGTGTTCCAGGAGAGGGCTGGACACTTCAGGGCCCACGGTTTGTGGAAAATTTGGGACTGGGAGTGTGTTGGGGTCACCCTGCAAATAGTAACTAAGGCTGGTGGAAGCCAGAGTGGGGCTGTAGACAGGCTGCAGGGCTCAGAATTACATCTAGCAAACAGAGAGACATTCAGTGTGATTAGCATGCTTGTAGGCTGGCTGTGAGCATCTCAGGCTGGGAGCTACAGCAGCAAAGCACTGTAAGGCACCCAAACTTGCAAGTAAGGTGACCAGACAGTAAGTGTGAAAAATCAGGACAGGGAGTGGGTAATAGGCGCCTATATAAAACAAAGCCCCAAATATCGGGACTGTCCCTATAAAACGGGACATCTGATCATCCTAGTTGCAAGACAAACGGTGACATAACTCCTTACTGGTGTGGACTGCATCCTGAACCCCATGACAGTAGCACGGGTAGTTAAGGTTACTCAACACCTTCTATTCTATTCCCTTTTGCAAAACTTTAATGTTTGGGCTGAAATTTTCATGATGGGTGTCTACGTCAGGCTGAATTGTTTAGTTTGTTTTTTGAAAGTTGCAGCTAAAACGGTTTCGCCATTTCATGACTGAGAATGATATGAGGGATAAATAAATTGGTTTGCCCATATCAAAAATATTCGTACAATCATTTCACTGAGAAGCTCTACTGCTTCCCTGTTTTGGAGTATAGACTTGAAATTTAGCAAGAGGTTGTCTTGGTAACAAGGATGTGCCTCTTGCCATCCCCATGAAAACTTCCCCAAATTTGGCCAAGTTACAACCCTCTGAAAAAATTGCAGATGCTCAGCAGAGACTTGTTAGATCTGAGCAGCTTAATTGTCCAAAGATTCCATCCTGACAGAGCACTCTCCATTCCCCCAGAGCTCCTGAGTGTCGACTGGACTGCGCATGTGCGATCCCCAAAGACCAGTTGAGAACACTCCATCCTTCGACTGCATGGGCTGAGCTGTATTTCCCTGCAATTGCTCTTCCTGGAAGCCTGAGGCGACTGTGACACCAGGCACAGGAAGTGACAGCACAGAAAAACTCCCTCTCCCCTGCTCTTGATGCTCCTCCTGCTAGCACCCAGGGAGCATGGAGGGGAAGGAGGAAACAGCCTGATTTGAATGCAGAGGGGTGAAGAACGGAGGGTGGGGAGGAGCAAGGAATGGGGACAGTAATTAAACTGGCCTGAAAAAAATGTGTGTGGGGTCTATCATCACCCCAACATCTTCCTGTCCTCCTGTTCAGCAATTAATCTGTCCCTCAACCACCAAGTCAATATTGCTACAGCCACCATCAATTCTGTTCTCACATCAGTTCTCCCCCCTCCAACCTAGACATCAGTTCTGCTCCCACATCAGTTCTGCCCCTCCACAACCCTCCATCAATGCTGCTCCCACATCAATTCTGCCCCCCACCTTCCCTATCACAGCCTCACCTCTGCGCCTCCTGAAACTACTGGGGTTCTTCACCCTGCTCTCCCCAGCCAGGTGCTGCCAACAAGGAGAGACAAGGGGGAAAGGAACAGAGGTGCCAACCCATTGCGCACAGAAGGGGCGGGGGGAGCAGAGCAATGCTGAGCTGCTGGGCTCTTTCTGCTGCCTCCTCTGCCCTCCTATCCTGTGACAATGGTGCCCTCTCCTGAGAGGAGAGGGACAGAACTCTGCCTGCTTCCTACAGCATCTCTGATTTGCTGCTCTCCTGTGGGCAAGTAGGGAAAGTAGCCAATCAAAGGGGGTTTTCTCCCAGGTGGTATTTAAAATGTGCACCCTCAGTGACCCACCTCCCTTTTTATGTGTTGTTTCCTGGGCCTGCAACCCATCGTGATCTTTAAGCACTGAGCAGAGAGGAACACAGGAGGATAACAGGAGCTAGGGAAAGGGGTGGGGAATAGGAGAAGAAGGGAATATGGAAAGGCTGGGGGACATAAGGACAGAAGAGTCTGTAACTACTGAGCACACTTCCCTATAGAACCTGCATTCCCGAGTTTCAATATTCCTTTGCCATCTAGCAATTATCTGTGAAACCTTTTGGCAAAGTGTCTCATTCCTCTTTGGAACTGGTTCCCATAAAGAATGACAACCTACTACTGTTACTGGTCATTCCTTTAGCTCAAGAGATAGAGGATTATGCTGTATATCTGATGATGATGATGATCCATCCACAGGATGGAATGTTTGTTTTTTTAAATTTTTCAATTTTTTTTTTAAAACATAGGAAATTTTCATTGCCTATGCAATCTTAATTCAGCCTGCTTGTTCACATGCCTTATGATACACAATTTAATTACATTTTCCACAGGATCCCTGTGTCATTCAGTGCACAGCATGGACCTGCTCTGGGGATGAATCAGCTTGTGTAGGGAAGGGGATTGTTGTCTGTAGGACGCCCGCTTCCATTTTTTGCAGAAGTTGGAAGGTGTGTAGTGAATGAGGCAATGGATTGCAAGAAGAGAGAGAATGATCTCATGGTTAAGGCAGTTGAATTCTGCCCTGGAGAACTAGATTCTATCCCTGCCTTTGCCACAGAATTCCTATGTGATGCTGGGCAAGTCACTTAAACCAAACTTTTCACAGGTTGTCAGTAACTGTGTGTTCCTCATTTTCTGGGTACCTGACTTGAGATCCTGGGGTCTGATTTGAATAAGTGCTGAGCACTCAGACCTGCACATGAAGTCAATGGGAGCAGTGCTAAGGACATATAAGGGGCTATATAATACTAAGTACTCTGGAAAATCAAGAGCTACATCTCTCAAATTAGGCACCCAACATTATGGATACTTTTGATCATAATATCTCTGTGCCTCAGTTCCCCATCTGTAAAATGGGGGTAATAATACCACTTACTTTATAGAGGTATTGTGAAACCAAATTAATGGTTTGTGAAGCACTCAAATCCTGTAGTGATGAATGCTAGAGAAAAGACCATGAGGAAATAAAAATTCTGTTTTCAAAGCAGGGTTTGAATGGTGTGTAGTAAATCAGGCATGGGCCACACATTGACCAATATGGATAAAGCTCATATATTGAACAGCTAATTAAATCAACATCATCCATCTATGGACTGAATGAGGCAGGGATCCTGTGGAAAAATAGTACACCTCTACCCCGATATAACGCTGTCCTCGGGAGCCAAAAAATCTTACCGCGTTATATCAAACTTGCTTTGATCTGCTGGAGTGCACAGCTCCCCCCGGAGCACTGCTTTACCATGTTATATCTGAATTCGTGTTATATCGGGTCGTGTTATATCGGGGTAGAAGTGTATGTGATAATGTAATTAAAGACTGCATCATAATGCATGTGAACAAGGGGACTGAATTAAGATTGTACAAGCAACCCGAATACTGGCATTTCCTAGCACTTTGCTTACTTTACCTTGCAACCTTAATAATCTTCTTTTAACATAGTTTATAAACAAATTAGACACTAAACCTATAAGCAGCATTCTTATTGACAGCTATATGTGTAATCTGCAAGCAAACTGCACATCATTTCTATGCTATTGATTTCAAAGGACATAGTTACGTGCAACTATAAATAAGACTAAGATTTTGTCAGGGTTATTTTTAGTAAAAGTCATGGACAGGTCACGGGCAATAAACAAAAATTCATGGAAACTGCGGGGCTTGAGCACAACGGGGGTGCAGCCATAGGGGGCGCACAGTTCCCGCTCCTGAGCTTGCTGCAGCTGCAGGAAAGGGGTGCACAGACCGACTGCAGCCCCTTCCTCCCACCCCCGAAGCCACAGGTCAGGGGCTGCACCCAGTTTCAGCAGGGCAGGGATGCACAGTCCCGCCTCCAGCCCCAGCTTCAGCTGCTGACAGCTGAAGCGGAAGAAGTCACGGAGGTCCGGTAAAGTAATGGAATCCGTGACTGCTGTGACCTCCATGACTAAATCGTAGCTATAAATACAAATCCAGACTCACATCTCTCATCATTTTTACAGCTTCCCTGGTCTTTCCCAGCTTTCTTGCACACATTGCCAGCCTCCGCTTAATGTATACTAACACATTAGTATCTCGTCCTGGTGAAGGGAAAAAGAAAAAAAGATTAAAAAAGAATTGATAAAGCAAAGGTCCATTTAACATTCCCTCATAGTATAAACTGTAGCCGTCCCTCTGCATTTTTATCATTTTTGATCAACAAGGACACTATAGCAAATGCAATGAAGAACATGGGGCTAAATTCTGTTGTTGGTTACACTGGCCTAGGTCTGGTATAACTCCTCTGAAGTCAACAGAGTTACTCCAGATATACATTGGTATTAATAAGACCATCAATTGGTCCCATGTCTATGGAGTACAGCCAGCCTTCAAGTTATAGAAGTCTTCTAAACATGAGAACAGCATATAACAATCAAAGAAGGGGAAGGCTAGTCAATTAATACATAAAACAAATGCAGTGTTACAGTTAGCAACAAATTATTCTACTTGCCTATTTATCAACTAGTATAGCAGTCAATACTTGATAAAGATAATAGGCTGCTGCAGGGTGGCTATAAAAGTGAATGTCACCTTCTGCATTAGGCTTTGTATGGGTTAAACACCATACATTCATTATAAGGAAAGGCAGTTCATTTTGAATTTCTGTTTTACATTACTGTTGCCCTATTGCTTTTGACATTAACAGATTCCAGACATGACAATATTATGAAGAGAAAATGCCCTGATAACAAAGAAGGCACCAAAAAGTAACTAGCTGCAGCAATGGCTCTCGAAGATAAGTCATTAGATTCTTGTCTTATTCTTTCTGTGAGAACCAAGAATCATTCTCCGACTATAATTACAATATGTCCTTCTAACATGCTTTTGGACCAACAGGAAATGTGCATATAGTTAATCATCTATAAAATTACCATATAAAGAAAATATAACACACCTGCTAGAGATTATCTTCATGTAGAACATGCAGCCTTTAAAGATTTTGAGACAATAGTTCTAACATTTTCAAGTCTTTAATAATAAGAACAAGATGTGTGCTGAAAACATTCCAAGTACCTACAAATTATTTTAAAGCTGTGATTATACTTTTCAAATAGATTAAGCAACAGGTTGAAAGGCCTGACTTTAGAAGAGAAAATAAATAATGCAGAAGAAGGAATTTCTTCAGCTGTATTTTATATTATGTAATTCCTTATCTCTATACTGAGTCCTATATATTTAATAAAAGACTCATTAGTTACATCTGTTTTCAACATCTATATATGGTGTAACTAATAGGGTATATCTGTCAAACTGGGACTCCTTAAGAGTTATACTGATTGAAGAAATGGTCAAGTGTATTTTCTCATTTTGACATCAAGATAACCCTTTAAGCCAAGATTTTCAAAAGTGACTAGTGATTTGGGGTACATCTAAAAGGCCCTTTAAAGGAAGGGTTCACAGCACTTTCTAAAATTCAGACCGCAACATGGTGTGTCAGCTTGGGCACCCAGAATCAATAGTCACTTTTGAAAATCGGAGCTTTACTGTTTAGAACATTAAATATGGTGTGTGCACGAATGTATGTACACATGCACATAAAATGTAGGCATTTGCTAGGGTTTAATAAGGAACATCATGGATCCCACTTGTGAAAGACTAACATGTCCATTCCTTCCCATCCCAATAGTGTCATGAAGGTGTGGCAACAAAATAATAAATAAATACTTAGCAATGAAACTCACCCTTGTGCAAAGGATCAGCACACTATTTAGACATCAGTCATTAGAGTAGATTTTAAGTAGGAATGAAGTGGTGCATAGGCCTTCACCTGCATCTCACTCAATAATTAATTGAATCTCACAACACTCCTGTGAGGTGAAGTATCATCAACACATTTAAAGATGGGGAAAAGTGAGTCATTTTGGATTTGTCTGCACTAGCAATTTTTCTAAAACTTCCCACAGTTGCACTATTGTTGGTTCGACTCTGTTGGTGGTATCAATAGTGAGAATGCTAGTATAGACAGACAGCCCTGGTGATTGCCAACATTTGAACCACTGTGCCATTTAGACTTGCTCTGAGTACAGTGAGATAACACAGTGACTAACATGCGGTGGCCTGTCTATGCTTTGCTTTCACACCATTGCTACCAAATGTAGTAGTGCAAAGATGGGAAATCTTACGAAAATTGTTAGTATAGACACAGCCAGAGAAATTAAGTGACTTGTTCAAGGTCAAACAGGAAGCTAGTGGTATTCTGACTCTCAGACTTGTCCCTTCATCACAAGGCCATACTGTCTATGAAGACCCAAACTCATCTGTTGTCAGGGGAAAGGGGGGAACACATGTAGGGAAATTAGTGAGCTGTTTAAACAGATGAACTCCTTGATTCCCTGTACAGAACTGATTGCTTATCTCTTCGTACTGCAATTTTTAGAAGCTGAGAGTTGGTCTAGTCATATTTGTATCTATTATAGGGGGAATGAGTAAGGACCCTTACATTTAGTATGCTTAACACTTTCTCTGATAAAGGACCTTGTGACCTTTTCTTTGAGAAGCCACTATTTGCAGTAGACCTTTGATGTTCCACAGGGGGAATGCCCTCAGGCTACAGAAGTGTCTTTTTTTTTTTTTGTTGTTCCATGAAATTATATCTCAGCAAAAGCTGAATGGAAACTGTTAATAATTGTCATAGCCTCTCTCTCGCTTTTGTTCCTCAGGAACAGTTACAGTTGTATTTAATAGAATTCATTTTTATTTTTTCCTTTAAAATAACATAGAAACTTACATAGAAACTGCCACCCCATTTTATTTAGGTTGCAAAGGCAAGCACTTGAAAGTTAGGAAATGCCAGATTTACAGTGTCTTGACTGGGGTCCCTTGTTCACATGCATTATGACAGTCTTTAATTACATGATCAAATATTATATTTTCCACATAACTTCTGCCTTACTCAGAGCACAGAATAGATGCCTACAGGAGCAGAATCAAGATTACATGGGGAACCATAAATCTGCTGGTGCCTGAAAGATGCTTGGAGAGGTCAAGTACTATAAGTACCTATTTTCTCAAAAAATGTGAAATCATTGTGAATGTATCATTCTAAATACTATTATATATCCAATAAGGATATAAAATAATATCATCATCTTTAAAAAAATTCATGTTTTCAGGTATAGACTTGTTTGTGCTTTTGGGACCAAAGATCATAGAGGTCTGTCAAAAATTCCACTGTGTGAGAGTTCTATAGGCAATCTTCCAATTAAGAGAAGTTGCCTAACATTGTGAATTCACGTTCCAGAGGAACGTGGATGCATACATATATGTCCATACTTGTATTTATGCTGTTCTCTGGCTTTCTCCTTTACTTCTTTAGTAGGACAAGAATAATTTAGATCGGGTGGCTTCACAATCTTTTCTGCATTAGCTGGCAGTGACATTTTATATGTATTAGGTATATGAAGCACCTAATAAACATCATGTTCCTGTCATATCCACTGCATCTGCTTTATCAAACTTAGCCAATAAATTAGTTATCAAAAAATTATCTAAAAGTTTTAATCAATGCTACCTATTACTCCAGTGTTTGACTTATATTTCTGTTTTGTTTTGTGTTTCTGTTCAGCCCATATCGGGATCTCTCTTAATCTATCCATTCTAACTTTGCCAATGTCACTTTAATGAATGGGTCTCAATAGCCTTACCCTATATACCATATAAAGTTAAATTGTTATGCACTGGCTCTTACAGCTGGTGAAAGACTGAGGAATGGTTATAACTTGCAGAGCACTTATTCCATCTAGACAAGATCTCCCAGCCCTATCACCAAGTTTATTCGTTTGTCCCTTAGCAGCCACCTACAATATAGCCCTAAATTTTCAGAATGACTAGTGATTTTGGGTGCCTCATTTGAGTCGCCTTGAACAGACCTGCTTTTCTCAGTATCAGGTCTCTTTAAGGTGTTTACATTTGGGTACCCAAAATCCCTAGTCATTTTTGAAAATGCGGGCTATAGTGGCTGTCTGGTTTTTCTGATATGCGCTGCCCATTTCCAGCTGTAACTGGGACACATTCAAACAACAAATGATGACTAAGGCTAAGATTTAGTTATGAGTATTTTTAGTAAAAGTCATGGACAGGTCATGGGCAATAAACAAAATATCACGGCCCGTGACCTGTCCATGACTTTTACTACAAATACCGATTACTAAATTTCTGCTCCTGGGCCACGCTGTTCTGGGGGGCCCCTGCTCCAGCGGTGGTGGCTGTCTGGCCCTGGTGGCCCACTGCTCCTTGGCCCCCAGGGACGGCTCTCGTGATGGCCTCCAGGGCTACTCCCGGGGCGCTGCTATTTGGGTGGTCCCTGTGGCCGCCCCTGGGACCAATGCTCCATCCGCCCCCGGGACTGCTGCTGTACAGGCACTCCTTGGGGCTGCTCCCGGGACCAATGCTCGGGGGCTCCCCCCCCAGCCTCCCCGAGGCTGCTGCTCCGGCCACCCCCAGGTCCCAGGGACCACCCAGCTGGGGCTGCCACTAGGACCGCTGTTAGGCCACACCCCGGGGCCAGTCACACCTGCTGCTGGTGGAGCAGCCCCAAGGCCAGTCGCACCGGCTGCTATGGCTGACCCTGTGGCCAGCTCCTTGGGTGCCCCGCGGCCAGCTGCACTGGCCGCTGCAGCTGCGGAAGTCACGGAGGTCGTGGAAAATCACAGAATCCGTAACTTCCACGACCTCAGTGACAGAATCGCAGCCTGAATGATGACTTATATTTTCACTCGTATCATTGCTGAGATTATGAGGAAACCAGGCAAAAAAACCCGAAAGAGAATATAAAGACTCAGACCAAATTCCAATCATTGTTAAAGATGTTCCCAATTCTCCAATGCCTTGTACTTTGAGTACTCACAAACAATGTCATTTTACTCTCACTTCACATAGGTATAAATGACTAAACTATGCACAAGGGAAAGAAGAAAGTCAGGCCTGAATAAAAAGATTCCTAGCAGGCTGAAGAAATTCTCCTCTTACTCTCTAGAATTATTAAAGAAATTCCAAAGAGACTTACTGTGTTGGGCTTCATACTGGGCTCCATGGTGCTGTAACTGCTGGCTACGCCTGTAGCAGCCCTCTCCTGCTTTCAGAGCCTGCTTAAACAGCTTCTCTGCCTCCACAATAGTCGTTGCTTCCTCTTCAGCCAAGAGAATATAAGCAGTGGCACACCTGTCAATGAGATCAATGACAAAAAGCAATAATTCATGAGACGGCGAAGTCAATCCGTAGCTATCAAACACAAATGCATGCGGACTGGCAAGTATATATCAAATATACAAGAAATTCTGTTTTGTTCAGGCTCCTTTTTGACAAATCTTTGTACAGTAACTATATTCGTGGCCAGATTCTACATTCTTACTTATGCAGAAGAATATTTTACTACTGGAGTAGTCCCAATGAAACTAATGAAGTTGCTCGTGAAGTAAAAGTACTGCTTTATGTAAATAAGGGTGGTCAGATCTGGTCCTAACATCGTCTTCATCAACTCACATGAGATCGTTAGTTCTAAGTATTATTATTGTCAGCATATTATATGGGACATCTTTGATCTTTTTAAAATTAAATGTTTTTGCTGTATGAAAAGAAACAAAGAACTGAACCAATTACAATAAAATAAGAAAAAATACAATATAAAGCCATGTTCACCCAATCATATGATAATATTTTACATTTGTTCACTGTTTTATGTAAGTAGGAAAATCAGAGAAAAATAACCAAAGAGAAAACAAGGGATCAAACACTAGGAGTATAGTGAAAGATGAACTGCAGAGCATAGTGTGTCAGTCAGATGCAAGACATGCCCAACACAGGCAGAAAAGAGCCATTATGCAAAATAGAATCAATCTCCAGCTCTGGTTCATAGATGGGTGGAAAATAATAGGTTCTCTTGTACATGAGGTTCCTTTGAATAGACCAGGCTTAGGCCTGTATTTTACTACTCATGCAAACTTTTCTAAGCTTTGTCCTGATGCACAAGAAAATTCCTGTCCAGTCAGTTTACCTTAACCTGGAATGTAAACCTACTTCTGGCAGATACCTGAGTGGAGTCATTCTCTTTTTATACACTTTTATAGAACTTGTCTAGCTTGTCATGCCAAGAAAACCTCATTGAAATGAACTTATTGTGGGATCATAGAAATCCATGATTTTTCATTAAAAAAAATTAATAGTGGACTCATGGACAATAAAAATCCCATAGACTTGCATGTTTTTTACATGATATCAAATAAAATAAATAAATAAATATTAGCTCTTTTGCTCTTGCCTCCATCCCCAACTAGGGTTGCCAACTTTCTAGTCGCACAAAACCGAACACCCTATCCCCTCCCCTTCCCTGAGGCCCCGCTCCTGCCCTTCCCCTTCCTGAGGCCATGCCTCCCGCTCACTACATTCCCCCTCCCTCAGTGGCTCGTTCTCCATCACCCTCACTCACTTTCACTGGGCTGGGGCAGGGGGTTGGGGTGAGGGCTCTAACTGGGGGTGCAGGCTCCAGGGTGAGGCCAGAAATGAGGAATTTGGAATATGGGAGGGGACTGCGGGTTGAGGAAGGGGATTGGGGTGTGGGACGGGATTAGGGCTCTGGGCTGGGGTGCTGGCTCTGGGGTGCGGCCATGGATGAGGGGATTGGGGTGTAGGAGGGCTGGGAGGTGAGTCCAAGGGATTTGGAGTGCGGGAGGGAGCTCTGAGCTGGGGAAGAGAGTTGGGGTGCAGGGGAGGTGCGGGCTCTGGGCTGGGGCGCAGGAGGGGCCTCCAGGCTGGGCGGTGGGTCCCAGATGTGGGATTTGGAGTGTGGGAGGGAGCTCTGAGCTGGGGAAGAGGGTTGGGGTCAGGGCCGGCTCCAGGGTTTTGGCCGCCCCAAGCAGCCAAACAAACAAACAAACAAACAAACAAAAAAAAGCCGCAATCTGCGGTGGCAATTCCGCAGGAGGTCTTTCAATCTGAGCGGGAGTGAGGGACTGTCAACTGAATTGCCGCACATGCCGCCCCTCTCCGGAGTGGCCGCCCCAAGCACCTGCTTGGCAAGCTGGTGCCTGGAGCCGGCCCTGGTTGGGGTGCAGGGGAGGTGCGGGCTCTGGGCTGGGGCCGGGGATGAGGGGTTTGGGGTGCAGGAAGGTGCTCCGGGTTTGGGTAGCCAGGGCTCAGGGCTGGGGCAGGGGGTTCGGGGTTGGGGTGTGGGATTACCTCAGGTGGCTCCCTGCCTGTCCTAGTACTGAACTGTGCATGCCCCAGAAGCAGCCAGCAGCAGATTCGGCTCCTAAGCGCAGGGGCCAGGAGGCTCCACACGCTATTCTTGCCCGCAGGCACCACCACCCCAGCTCCCCAGTGTGGAGCCGGTGCCAGGGGGAAGGGAGGTGAGTGCGCGGAGCCCCATTGCCCCTCCATCTAGGAGCCAGACCTGCTGCCTGCTTCCGGGGCGCAGCACGGTGCCAGCCAGGACAGGTAGGGACGAGCCTGCCTTAGCTCCGCAGCACTATCAACCGGACTTTTAACAGCCTGGTTGGCTGTGCTGACCGGAGCCACCAGGGTCCCTTTTCTACTGGGTGTTCCAGTCGAAAACTGAACACCTGGTTACCCTATCCCCAACTCCAATAGGGAACTATCTGGTGTCACCTCTCCTCTGCCAAATACACTCATCATTCACCATGAGGCAACATGTTTAATACTTCAACATGCTCAGTGACATCTCATTGGCTTTTGCATTGGGCCTATGACTGCTGCATCAGCAAGTGCCAAAGGGGCTATGCTATGCCACACAAACAGATAAGGAGGAAATGATCAGATATCAGGAAATCCATTATGGGTTCCTGGAACTTATCCCCTGCAGCTTTTCCCCAGCACCTATACTATAAAGGTCCACTTTTATAAATGCAGAGCTATTACAACATACAGCTTTGGCTTTCCTCACAGTGTCTTGGTCTTTCTGCAACAGGCCTGCAATTAAGAATAAAAATCTTTTTGGCAAAAATCAGTGCCCTAATCTATTATCCAGTGGATTTTTAAATGACAGGAAATAATCCTAATGTTACTGTCACTTACTCGTTCAACTCCAAGGCTTCGTGTGCTGCAGAAATTCTGGCTTGCGGGTTTCTCTCTCTCCAGGCTTTTTGCATTACTATTCATTAAAACAAAGCAAAACGGTGGCATGTCAGTCACTGCAGCATTAACAGGGAGAATTGACTGCACAACAACAACTCGATTAATTGCTTTCAGTCTGACTCACTGCTGAGCATTTCACAAACCAGGAGGTTCAGCCAGTCACTCAAAAGACACATAATCAATTTCAGTTGCTCTCCTCAATCCCTATGGTTAATCTTTCATTTAATTAAACCTTTGTTTACAGCTAAATCTGGACTAGGGCTAGATCATGCATAGAGCTGCACTGTTGCACTAACGGGGAGGGAGAAAGCATAGGGACCCTCTTTCTCCCAGGACGGGTGCAACAAGGGGAGTTTCAGGGGGGCCCAGCCTTCCCCTCCCCCCCCCCCGCCCCGACCAGAATTGTAAATTAGGCCCAGCAAGCAATCCCTCATGACAGAGGGGTGGCTGGGTCAAATTTGAATGCCACCCCATGCACCTGCTTGGCCATTTCTCTCTCTCTTGCACACACACACACCCCTTGGCAGTCCTTCCGGTGCCGAGGGGCACTGGGAGCCCCCAGTCCACAGGGGGGTGGGAAGATTGGATCTGGGCTTTTGGTGCTTCCTGGGGAAATGGAGATGCAGAAGGAGGATGGATTCTGGGAGTCCCAGAACTGCCTGGCCCCTGATGGAGATGGTGCTCTTCAGCCTGACTCCTCTCAGGGACTGAGCATGAGGTGGAGAGACCATGGGGCAGGGGCTCAGGATCTGTAAGTCATTGTTTTGCATTGCAAAGTACATTATCTAATGCATTATTCAATAAATATTTAACACAATTAGAATCTCTTGAATCAAAGCAGGTTATCATTTCCAGTTTCCATTGCTCCCTACAGCTTCCAGTTTCAGTGGGCCAGTAAAACGTAGGGCTGAGTTCTACTTCACTTACATGGGTGTAGCTCCTGTGTAAACAAGGGCTGAATTTGACCCAGAGTATATAAATCGGCATTGCACCAGATGGTATAACAACTTGTTTTACCTTTGTATATGTCAGAAACCATTGGTGGAAGTAGGAGGGAAACTTTAGTCTTTGTAAACGTGAATGGCTTTAGTGACAGGCAGTACAAAATATAGTGAAGTGTTTCTCAAGCAATAAATGGCACATAAGTAAATGATTATTTGTTTGAAATCTACACATTAATAATCTGACTCCACAAATTCCCAATTTTTTACCCAGAGGAGCATCACTGAAATATGATCAAGGTCTTGCCTTTGCTAGTCTGTTTGAAGAAAGTTGATCCCTGAGACAAATTTCTGCTAACCCCAGTCTAAAACTACCATTAAACACTCAGAAAAAGCTCATTTTCTTACTGGCATCTGCAGGCCGTAAATGATCTGTGTCACATGTAAAAAACGTTTGATGATCCTGCGCTGAAAGATTCATATCATAGTAGGTCAAAGGTTCTCTTCCTGTCACCCACGTATATCTGTAAAGGCACCAACAAAGTCAGACATTTTGATTAGATAAGAAGACACACACACAGCAAATCTATAACAAAGGGGAATCCTAGAAATGAGAAATGGACATGACCTATTAGTTTATCCAGTCCACCTCCCTACCAATGTATAATTGTTCTCTATAGTGCATTTTCTTGCCTTTGAAGGAGCTACAGTAGTTACACATAGGCTAATCAGTACCTTGAAAAATACACGTATTCAAAAGTTAAGCCCCATAGAAGCTAACTACAACCCACTCAATGACTTTGTTAAAATCAATTTGAACGGAACTGCCACTGTATTGTTAACAAATACCAGACCCTTTTAAAACATTTAGATTTGTAGGTGTTCTAACAATATAAGAAATTGGGCTCTTGAAAATGGAGCTAAATTCCTTCCCATTCAAACACATTTATCAAGTAGAGAACACCGGTTGAAAACTTGAGGCATAGCTGAATGCTGTCCAAAAGGTATTTTGCTTGGTATTTAGAATGTTCTCTGTGCGCTTCTCAGGGCTATGCTACTGCACAACAGACTCCTGTGACACTTACCGGTTATACTCAGCTCCTCTGAATAGGTTTAATGGATTTCGCCACACTTTGCATTCTGTCACAAGGAGAAACAGAAATATACATTAATGAAACTGCCTAAAATTACAACCTTAATATTGACATTCATCAGAAACATCAATTATCCTCTAACAAGTTGTGGTGGTCTGCTTTTATTTCCCATACAACCAAATAGCAAATTAA
This sequence comes from Trachemys scripta elegans, assembly GCF_013100865.1. Taxonomy (NCBI): domain Eukaryota; kingdom Metazoa; phylum Chordata; order Testudines; family Emydidae; genus Trachemys; species Trachemys scripta. Next base: position 45,355,075 of record NC_048298.1, read on the forward strand.
AGGCATGAAGATACAGGTAAATGTACCTTCTCACTCTATCCCTTTCAAACAATGATTTCCTTATAATTTAGGGTTAACAAATTATATCATTCAAGAAAACAACCCCTAACAAAGTTCCAAATGGAAGATTAAAATGATTGTTTTGATTACTGCCAGGTTTCACATTTACCATAATGAGTGTGGGGCAGCGGGGGAGGATCATATCTGGGATTATTGTGTTGAAAAATCCTGTAATTAATCATGTCCCTATGGACTTGTTATTTCTAGAGGCAAACTTCATTGTCTAGTTACTGTTATAAATCAGTGAGAATCTCAGCTACAATTGGCTGCTTTAATTCCTCCTCAGCATTTGAAATAAAAAAACCTGTGGCACCAGCTGCTGACCTTGCTTGAGTTATAACCATCCCACGATTGACAAGGGATGCTAAGATTGATTGGCAGAGGAAAGTTCACGGCAAAGGCTTGGGAACACTAAAAGAGTTTCATATGTTTTGCTCCTCTTATACAAAAATAAAATAAGATTACAAGTTCCCCACGTTCATATCCAAATCCATCTCACAGGCAGGGAGACTGAAGAAAATCCCCAACAACAATACCATTTAGAACAGAGCTTACAAGATTAATAGCATTAATTCCTACAGCTTTCCAAATACAAAAGCCTGATTCTGGTTTCACTTGCACAAGTTCTATACCAGTGGAACTCTGCTGATTTCAACAGAATCATTCCTGATTTACACCAATGAAAGTGAGACCAGAATCAGACCCAATATTTGCAACCAAAAGATTCAGAGATGCACTGTGTGGTAGCACATAATTTTGCTGCAGACCGTTTATTGTAATATACATCACACAAGTCACTGCAAGAACTTGTCATGCCTTGTTTTGCCAGCAATATTGCATCACTGACATTTTATCAGGCTACTTTTCATCACAACCAAATGTCAACCTGAAAATTTTCTACTATGAAATGTCAATGGCACCATGTTATCTCACCAGGACCTCACTGCAGCAAAAGTCTACACTGTGATAATAAATTGACAAGATATCTAATCTATGCATCTTATAATATATAGGCCTGATCCTGAAACATAATAAGACTCATAGACTTTAAGGTCAGAAGGGACCATTATGATCATCTGGTCTGACCCCCTGCATGCTGCAGGCCACAAAACGGTCCCTACCCTTCCCTTGACTCTGCTGATGAAGTCCCCAAATCCTGTGTTTTAGTGACTTCAATTGGCAGAGAACCCTCCTGCTAGCGATCCCTGCCCCATGCTGCGGAGGAAGGCGAAAAACCTCCAGGGCCTCAGCCAATCTACCCTGGAGGAAAATTCCTTCCCGACCCCAAATATGGCGATCAGTAATACCCCGAGCATGTAGGCAAGAATCTCCAGCCTGACCCTTGCTCGGCATTATACTATTTACCTGCCATTGCTCGGTATTCCTCAGCTACTATGTTTTACCATTAAACCATTCCCTCCATAAACTTATCTAACTTAATCTTAAAACCGGACAGGTCCCTCGCCCTAGTCTGTCACAATGAGAAATAGAGAGACAAGGTGGGTGAGGTAATATCTTTTTACTGGACCAACTTCTGTTGGTGAGAGAAACAAAACAAAAGTTGGTCCAATAAAAGATATTACCTCACCCAGTTTGTCTCTCTAATATCCTGGGAGTGACATGGCTGCAACAATACTGCATACAACAATGAGAAATAGAAATACAGAATGGGAGTCAAGCAGTGCTCTTTTTCATATTCTCCATTGCTATGTCCAGGCCTGATTGAGAAGTGGTGTTGGAATGACAGGGAGAGAAAGCATCTTGCATAAATTTGCAGTGATTCCTTTGGCAGTCTGAAAAATAGAGTTGCAGATATCAACAGCTCTCAGGGTCAGCCCCTAAATTAGATAACATATGTGTAAGACATAGTGATGTGGCAAAAGGCAGGAGTTTGCAGGGAGCAAAAACACTGGTGGAGAAAAACATGGTTGCAGGAGAGCACTTTTTACTTTCTTCCTGTTTCATTATCAATGAGTTGTTAGCCACAAGTAGTCTTGTTTCAGGCAGGTATGGTACTTAGGTTCATTACATTGTTGCCGAAGAGGCAGTAGGCAGTATTGAAGTTGAGATCATTGACAGAAAGCCAATCAGGGGAAGTGCACTGTTACTTCTATAAGAATGTTGGATCTCTCTGGACCACTGGCCTGGGATTAATTTAATTATTGTTCCTCTATATTTCTAGTGGGTGTTCTAATACTCATAAAATATAGTTCACATTTAATGAAATATTTCTGTATAAAAACAGACAGGTGTAACTTAGAGCAGCCTTGAACAGATCCTGGCTTAACCCCTAGGTTCCTCCATACTGGCCTTTGGTGTGCCCTGGCATTGGAGGGTAAAAGGGCAGCATAAAGGTGTTACATGACTACATTTGCCATTACACTCTCATCCCTCTGGGTTCTGTGCTGAGCAGAGTTTAGCCAAATCAGAGGACAGGGCCCTCCTACGCAGCAAGAGGGAATGGCTGGCATGGAGTTCTTATTTTGTCTCCTGGATGAATCCCTCCAAATGTAACACCTCCCTTCCTCAGGATAGGAGTAGGTTCTCCACAGCACTGCTGAGCTGTATTGTCTCCAGCTGTGGTTCTGCACTGCAGAAGCATCTGAACTCGAATTTGGCCCTTGGTGATGGAGTGGAGGATTTCTACTATATTTTAAGTACTTAATGTCCAAAGCAGTCTCTTCATTAGATTACATCACTTCTAAGGAAAGTACGATTTGGGGCCTAAGCAGGCTCACAATGTCTCTTTAGAAAAAAAAGAAAGGGCTAGGAAAAGCAATGGCAGTTGTTAAAAAGGAAAGATTTTATTGCAATAAAATTCTCACCTCCATATTACATTCTGATAGCAAAACTTTGCAACTTACTGCAATAAAGACAACACTATAAGAAGATAAATGCTTCCCTGTTCATGTCTAAATCACTACAGCAGCCAGCTAAGGTTAGAAGACTATATGCCTGCAACAACAGAGGTGTTTGAACAGTGTCCAACCATCCTCTAGTATAGCTGGAGAGGGTGGTTGTTTGCCAAGCTTGTCTCTGGTGATTAATACAAAATATGATTTTTCAAACCATAGTACTTAAGGTAAAATCAGACATCTCGGTCCCTAAAGAATAATTAAATGGTCCAGTTACTCTGATTGCAATAAATAGGAAAGAAGGCAGTTTACACTGGCTTGATGACTGTGATGTCATTCTTTTTGCTTGATTGCTTAACTTTAAAGTTATTGGACTAAATCCTTAGGTGCATAAGAAGTCAGAACACCTGGTTGGGGTGGTGCAAATGGAGAAAAAAAGGTGTTTTACTGCCTTTCCAGTCTCCCCTATCCTGGGAGCAGCTAGGCACTAGTTTGGCTGGTTATATAAAATGCTCCCTTTGTTGTTTCTATCTTTGCATCAGCTCTTAACAGAGTCTGAATAGAGCAGCTGTAGTCCTAGTATTCTGATGACAAGGATATTTGCTACACTCCAATAAACAAATGCCAGCATAAGAAAACAGAGGGGAATCAAACATAGAACAGACATCTTCAGTCATTTAGATTTAGAAATTAGAGGGAATATCCCTATTTTGATTTATAATAGTCTGGAAAGCACATTTCTTACTTCATATTATAGGATATTGTTAGATCACAGTAGTGTCCCAATTACTGAATAACTAGATAGGTCTTATTGAAGAGTATTCTGTCTTTTCAGGCACTCGTTCTACAGGGAAGTTCAGAGTACTGATTTCTTTTGGAAGATACAAACACCATGTAGTTGTTCCAGAGGGATTATATGATGGCATTATTAAGGAATTCACAGGATCTGATGTACAGTAATAGAAATATAGGATAGAAGGGATCTTGAGAGGTCATCAAGTCCAGACCCCTAAGATGAGGCAGAACCAAATAAACTAGAGCATCCCTGACAGGTATTTGTCCAACCTGTTCTTAATAAACCTCCAATGATGGGGATTTCACAACATCTCTTGAAAGCTCATTCCAGGGCTTACCTGCCCTTATAGTTAGAAAGTTTTTCCTAATATCTGACTGAAATTTCCCTTGCTGAGTTTATGCCTACTTTCAGTGGACATGGAGAACAATTGCTCACCGTCCTCTTGATAACAGCCCTTAACATATTTGAAGCCTGTTATTAGGTCCCCCCAGTCTTCTTTTCCCAAGACTAGATATCCCCAGTTTCTTTTAACCTTTCCTCATAGGTCAGATTTTTTAAACTTTTTTTTTATAATTTTTGTTTCTCTCCTCTGGACTTTCTCCAATTTATCCATGTCCTTCCTAAAGTGCAGCACCCAGGCTCATAGATGTTATCAAATTCCTGAAAGAGGACTTAAAGGTGGAAGTGGTTCTGATGGAATACTCTATCTTACATAATTATCTGACCCCATCACCACACTATCTGAGCACCTCACGGTCTTGCATGTATTTATCTTCACGATATCCCCTGTGAGGCAGGGCAGGGCCATCGTCCCCATTCAGCAGGTAGGGGGCACAGAGAGACCAAGTGATTGTCACACAGCGCTTCTATGACAGAGCATATAAATTGAAATGCAAGAGCTCTTTCAGCTAGTTCCTTACAGCAGAAAATCTTGGCAAGAGGTTTGAGAGTGTCTGTTATAAAATTTGGAGTACATTTTGGACTTGCTGAAATGTGGTTAAAAGCATTGACACATACAGGCATGTGCTGCACTTTCCCATGCTCTCTGTCAATACAGTCCAACCCTGGTCCACAGTACAACACTGCTGCTGTGTAAGTCTTTTAACTCTCCTGAGATGGGAATGTCAACTGCTGAATTTTGCTAAGCTATGTGCAGGTTACATAATGTAGAAAATGTCCAGTGGAGACCAAGATTGCTGAGGCTACCAAACGTATTTAACTTGTGAACGCCGTTGAATTTCTGATAAACCTAGATGAGCAGGAGTGAAATACACACTACTGATATTTAACACGAAACATGATGGAGATTACTGACATAAATGTAGCAGATCTAAACAAATACCCTTTCTCATTTATTTATTTTTTTCATTTTCACAGACTTTTCCTCGATTCTTTAATTCTGACATAATGAAGAGGAGATAAATTTAATGAAATCTCAACTGATTCTAGAGACACAACCCTAATGAAAGCTAAATGAGTTTCTAATATTAAGTGCATGTCTACACTGCACACTCCTTACAGCAGTGTGTAGAGTACATACATTGCATGCCCCCTAGCATGGGTATAAAGAGAAGTGGAGATGGTGAGACGTGGCTTAGGTGAGTGGAGTACAGAGATGCCAGAAACTTAGCATATGTACCCTACGTGGTTCTCCACGTGCCCAAGCAATGCCTCCCCCATCTACACTGCTGCTTTTAGCAGCATAATGTCCTGCTGCTTCCCTGATGCCTGACCCTTTTCCCGCTACAGGGAAAAGCTTCAGCAGCGGGGAAGGACTCTGGCAGTGGGGGCGACAGTGGGGAAAGGCTCCGGCAGCTCGGAGCCTTTCCTCACTGTCTCCCCACTGATAGAGCCTTTCACTGACGCGTAGCTACAAACCACAGTGTGGACTCAGCCTGCTTGTCACTGTGGTATGCGGCTACTTATGTAGTGCCTGTACCTTACACGCCACCGCCAGTGTAGACAAGGCCTAACACATATGTATTGAACAGCAAGATGGGGCCAAAACAATTATATATGTGTGAAGGGATCTGCAGTTTTCTTAACAAAAAGCAGTTACACGTCTTGAAAAGTATCAGAGGGGTAGCCGTGTTAGTATGGATCTATAAAAAGCAACAAAGAGTCCTGTGGCACCTTAAAGACTAACTATTGGAGCATAAGCTTTCATGGGTGAATACCCACTTAAAAGTCACACATTTATCTACACAAAAATATTAACGGGGAAACAGAGACATGGATTTTGATGAATCAAGGGAAGCATAGACCATAGTGTCATTTCTGTAAGATCTGATTCCTCAACAGTCTCTAAGAAAGAGAATATATTGGCCTCACTGATATTCTGTCTATATACCTATACGGCCCCTGTCACTTGAGTATCCAAGCACCCTGGAAGCAATAATGCATTTATCCTCAGAACACTCCCATGAAATAGGCAAGTTCTATTATCCCCATTTTACAGATGAGGAAATGAAGCACAGAGAAATTAAGACCCTGATTTTCAGAAGTGCTGAGTACCCACAACTCCGACTGGAGACAATGGTAGCTGCAGGTGCTGAGCACTTCTGAAAATTAGCCTTTAAGTGATCTGCACACACCAGAAGTCTGTGATAGAGCCAGGAATTGGAGCCCAATCTTCTAAATCCAAGTCCAATACCATAACCACATCACAACCCTCCTTTTCATCACTACATTACAGGGCTTATTTCTTCTGTGCTAATGCAGTCTTCATATGAGTACAGAGCAAATAAATGCCCCTGTGTCCAGAATAATATAAATAAATAAATAACATTTTTTACATCTAGACTTTTCATGTAAGGATCTCAAAGCACTTCAGAAACGACAGGGGTACAGAGAGATAATACTGCTGTTATTAGAGAGACACAACACAGTTAAGGCCAAAATTTTCAGAAATAATCACTGAATTTGAGGACCTCCGTTTCTGGGTGCTGAGACATCATGGATTTGCTTTGCAGCACCCAGCGCTCCCATTGAAGTTAATGGGAGTTGCAGGTGCTTAGCATCTCAGAAAACCAAGCCCGAGGTGTCTCACAGTAGGCATCAAAAAACAGAGGCCTCTTTCAAAAATCTAACTGAATATGACTTGCCCAAAGTCACACAGCAAATCTGTGCCAGAGCCAGGAACAGAACCAGCCTCTAAGCTATTGCAAACCACAGTGAGCCACTTCTTACTAAAATGAAAAGCAAACAGTGCTTATGAACTATTCACATTAAGTTAAAAATAATATAACGCAAAAGCAGACGAGTATTCTTGAGATCTTTCTGTGATTTTCTTGATAATGGACTCATTAAACCAAGCATTTCTGTAAAAGAAAAAAGAATTGCTTTGCCTTTTGCAACAATAATGTAAAAAGAATGTGTGTCATTTCTAAGAAACTTCGGAAGTATAGGGGAAATGTCTGTCTTTGGTTTATGCTAATACAATCCGAGCAATCAGCATTTAGGAAGACATAATTACCTCTGAGCAATTAGTCAATTTTTCTTATTGGAAAACAAGACAATTTTACAGTTAGTCTTACATGGTCATGGTTGAGGGTAAGATTGTGTTTTACAACGTGTCCTATGTAAGCGTGGCACATAGCTGCACCACTTCTGCAGTACCTCAGGAAGGTACAATTCTGCTCCGTTCTGCCGCTGGTCCACACTAGCAGGAGATTGTTACCCCCTGTTCCATTCACCTGTTCTCCAGCGATCTGCACTCACTGAACGTGAAATCCTGGCTCTATTGATGTCAATGGGAGTATTGACTTCAATGAGGCCAACATTTCAGGATAGGTATAAAGACCTGGCTTACCCCTCCATGCCTTCAGTGGAGATGTAGGAAAGGTGTGTGTGTGTGTGTGTGTGTGTGTGTGTGTGTGTGTGTGTGTGTGTGTATTTCTGGGGTACAAGAGATGTCTTACTTCCTCTAGTTCCCACAATTTGATGTGGACACAATTTGACTTTCAGGCAGCATCTTCCTAGGCCCTGAGCCTACAAAGACTTAAGTACATACCTAACTCTACACATGTGAGTAATCACTAATATTTCATTCACTAATAATCACAGATATTTCATTCTCCTTGGATAAATTCCTTAGATAAACCATCAACTCTGCTTTACTCCCTATGAACTGACTTCAAGACATTTGAATTTTAAAAACTCAGGGGTCGGCTTTTCACCATATAAAGTGAATTGCAGTTGTTTTCACATTATTTCACCCAAATTTTAATCCAATTTAAATACCAAACCACACCAAACAAATAAAACAGACGTTGGTATATACAGCTGGTTTTCACTCTGCTTTCCTGGGCGCAGGCTTACAGCATTAATAAACAGTAAACGCCATCATTTTTACGAGTGATCTATGACTTAATTTCTGAACACAATGAGGGCAGACCAATTAAAATTTAAAGTGAAGATTCTGAATGAATGTCTAGCAAGAACTATGTTCAGTGTGAGCAAAGGGGATATTTTATCATTCTTCTGCAGTGGAAGCATAGTAAAAAGCCACCAACTTCTTTCAGTTAAACAGAGAGAAAAAGAATGAAGTTCACAGTTAATTGTTTGCAGCAGACAGGAATTTTCTTACCTGAAACACTCTGTCGGTTTGAATCAGAGTCCCCATTGCTTGTGTTAGAGTTGTTGGGGGAGTTATTGTCCACCCCACCCAGCAGAGGGCGCAAGTGGCTCACAGAGACCTGCTCAATGAATGATGTCCCATACTTGCGAAAATACCACCACTCAAATATCTAGAACAGAAGCAGAAGATATCACGTTACCAGTGCATATATTTTGTCTCTCCATGTTCTCCATGGAGTCTAATTCGTATGATTTTTATTAATGCTCTCACATCTATTTAGATTTTACTTTACATTTCTTAGCATTTATTTATCCATTCTTAACATTTCTTATTTATCACTCAGCATTTCTCAGAGGCCATAAAAGGAAAGAGATGAAAATAAGCAGACTCTGGCTTTCCTGATATCTAATCAATACCTCCCTCCCCACACATATTTACAGAACCACTATTGAATCCCCTGCCAATGCAGGATTGGTCCTTGTATTATAATCTCCAGTGGTTTCCATTGGGAGATTATCTCACTGACTAATAGATTTCATTGTCAGGACAATTGTATATTTATATGTGTATATATATATATACACACACACACACACCCCTGATATTTTAATAATGAAAATAAAAATTATATTCTGCCGGGAGTGGTGTGTGTGTTGCTGGAAACAATAAAATCAGCTCTGAAAATGAAGACTTTCAGATAAATGTAAAAATTCTTTCTGATTGAAAAAATTATAAACACACACATTAGTAATGAGAGAATCTCAGAGGGTTTTGAGGTAATATTTGAATTAAGCAGCCAAACTTCTGTCTAGTAACAGGGCTGAAAATGATTCAGGTAAAGGGTTCTTGAAAAATTCAGTACTTCCTTGTACTGATTAGGTTGGAAACTGTGCATGAATGGCCTTTTTTCTTTCTTTTATTGTAGTGTTTCCATATTTCTGAGTATAGTCCTTCTCAATACCTGAAACCGCTTACAAAACCCTGTACAAAATACCAGCCCATTATTAATCCTTATTTTTCCCCTATAGTTAGCAAGTGGATTTATTGAAAAACTGCAGGGCTAAGTTCACATATGTAACTCAAGACAATCTGCAGGTTCTGTTCACAGGGGGCTGGCACTAAACCAATCTCTGCAGGGCCACTTGGAGGTTCAGGTTCTACATGGTGGTTCAGATTCACTCAATACCTTCCCTCCCAAGCCTTTCCCTGCTACCAACTACAGTCCCCTCAACTCAGACCCCACATTATTTCCTACAGATAACCCTTCAGGTCATCATGGTAGTGAGTTGCTCCTGCTCCATCCCATCTGTCAGATAAGTAATTCTTCTTCCCCAATCCTCATGTGTCCTCATGGGGAAATGAACAACCACTCCTTTGGTGCAGCAGGAGAATGCCCCCACTCCAGATGACTCTACTGAGCTCTCTCTTGTGCGTGTGTGTGTATGGCATCTACAGAACAACATTCTACAGATGCAGTTGTAGGTCCCTAAGCCATTTCAAGGCCTCCTCTGTGACATTGTGGATATCATCCAATTTACCTTTGAATCCATATTTAGGATACTGCGTTATGATGTGTTTGATGGTCTGGATGTTCTCACCACCATCGCACAAAGGGGAGTCTGATTTTCCACTTGTGCATCAAGTAGTCGCCTCTTCCATGGTTTGTTCAATGTGGACCAAAGTCTATGTGACAGGTCAAAACAGGGAGGGCGGTTTGTTGGTTCAGTAATAAGGTGCTTGTCTGGAATGACAGATGAGGTCCAGACACTTTGCCATTTCCTGGCCAGATCCAGAGACATGAAGTGGTCACGTATGGTCCACAATGATTTTGGCAATTTCTGGCATTATTGGAGTATATTATCCATAATCTGCCGAATGGGAAGTTCTGGATAGTCTTCAATGCATTTAAGTTCTCATGCTGTGGCTATATTTCGATGGAGCTCTGATGTTTGCTAACACAGAAAGCCATGGTAGAGGTGTTGATTTTAAAGTTTCCATGATGATTCATATGGTCTGATTCAGCTGGATAGCCACAAGTTGGGTATGGCAGCTTCTTGTATATGTGGTGCACAGTACTCTGAAACTGAATACACCAGGGCAAAGGCTGATGTTTGTAGGACCAGGGCAGCTTGTTCCCGCTGACTCTTGAGTAATGTTGATGCAAGTCTTTACTTTAGAGGCTACTTTCTCGAGGTGGCCATGAAAGGTCAGTGTGCAGTCAAGAACGACACCAAGATATGTTGGCTTTGTGCCATAATGCACAGTTTCACCAGAAAACTCAACTGTTAGAGTGTTTTGTGCAATTCTACTGTCAAGGTAGAAAATAGAGACAACCAATTTGCTCAGATTTGGTCTTAGCCACCACTTTTGGAAGCACTCCACGATCTTAAGGTCAGATGTAACGGCTCTTTAAAGCTTCAGGCCTGAGTTGCAAGTGCCAAATCATCAACATACGCAAACTTCTGCATGATTGTTTCAAGGATATCACTTGTGTACACCTTGGAGGAAGTACAGAGCCTTTTTTAGCCCATTATACAAAGTGAGCAGCTTGTTGGTTTAGCCTGCAAGGTATACATGCATCCTTCAGCCACTAAGCATGGTGTACAGCAACCTGAGATTCTGTACATGGGGAATCACTTTGGCCAGTTTCAGTAGCAGACCATCCCTTCCAGACTCTGTCATATGCCTCTGACAGATCAATGAAAGCAGTACTGGTCTTTAGTTTTCATTGGAAATCAGTCTCGATGTTTGTAGTGTGGGCCAGAACTGGTTGCAGCATAATGTGTGTGGCTGAAAATCAGCTTGCTCCTTGGGTAGGCTGGCATCCACAGTGAGCCTGAATCGGTTCAGCACCATACGCTGCATGACCTTGCAGGTGGTGCTCAAAAGGAAGATTGGCCTATAACTAGAAGAGTGATCTTCAGGTTCTCCAGGCTTTATGAGTGCAATGACCTTGACTTCTCTCCATATGGGGGGATTTCACCGGTCTCCAGAATGCTGCATCCTCCATTTCCATGCGAGTGGGCCAAGGTTATATAGGAACTCAGGAGAGATACCATCTTTTCCTGCTGCTTTTCCCAATTTTGTGGCTGCAATGACTGCGTCAATGTCCATTGGGACAACGGAGCGCATTTGGACATCACCTGCTAAGGCTGATGCTGGACTTATTTGAGATACTGTTTGTCCACTGGTTGTTTTATGTCCACAAAAGTTTAGCAGCGATGGCGTTGGCTTTCACCTGCAGCCTAGTGGCCTGTGTGGGATTTACAGCCCCCAGGTGTCTCAAGCAGATTTCAGCTGCGTCTGCTTGAGTGTGTGAAGTTTAGACTTTCTACACATTGAAGCCAGCATTTCTGTCTTGCTGCATCCAGTGATTCCAATTTCTGGGTCTCCACACTCATCAGATTTGTGGAGGAGCTCTTGCTGGACTGCTGGACTGCAGAGAGCCAAGGAGTGTTCAATGACCTGTGTTCCCGGGAGATCTTCTTCTTTACACCAGAAATGAGGCGCACAATAAAACAGTCAAAGTCTTTGACATTGGGAAAACGTTGGCGATTGTACTGTCCACAGTCATACTGAAAGTGGCCCAGTCTGCTTTTATGAAGTTCCAGCACGGTGCTGGTTTTGAGTGGAGAACTGGGATTTGGGGTCAGTACTGGTCTGTTCTGGTTGTTCGGGAAGTCATCGAGGATGATCTGCAATGTGCCTGTATCATCTTTAGAGATGAACATCAGATCAGGGCAGTATCCTCTGCACCACCTTGCAGAGTGGAAAGTGACGCATGGTTTCATATCAAAAAGGAGAAGCATATCATTTGCCAGCACCCAGTGTATCAGTTCTTCACCTGCAATATTGTTTGCTGCATAGGTCCATTATGTGTGGTGACTATTACAGTTGTTCACAAATACAGCAGGGTCCTGTGCATTTTGCAGAGTTGGTTGAGGCCACTATGCACCAGATGGTTTATATACACCTCTACCCCAATATAATGCTGTCCTTGGGAACCAAAAAAATCTTACCGCGTTATAGGTGAAACCGCGTTATATCGAACTTGCTTTGATCCGTCAGAGTGCGCAGCCCCGCCTCCCTGGAGCGCTGCTTTACCGCGTTACATCCGAATTTGTGTTATATCGGGTCGCGTTATATCGGGGTAGAGGTGTACATGAATGATGATTAGCTTGCCGATGCGCAAGGATATTGTAGCTGTTTCTTTGTGTGCTGTAGGAGGTAGAGCCACATATTCATTGATCTCCTGTTTTATGTAAATTGTCACCCCATATTTTGTACGATAATTGCTGGCTATGAATTGATAGCCATTGATTTTGTAGCAATGGGCTTTTTCTTTGTTTGCAGCATGTGTCTCCTGGAGGGTGAGGACATTGATGTTGGTTGTCTTCAGCATTTTCTCCAGGTAGTCACACTTGGACAGTGAGAGGCCTTCAACATTCAACTGGCAGATCTTTATCCTACGTCCAATCTACCTTTTAAATTGGCCCTGAAAAGGTAGGCTTATTTTGTTGCTCTTTGGACCAGGAGGTTGACAGTCGATGTTTGGTAACCAGTTTTATGACATTAGTCATGGTTTCCCACTTAACAGGGTAGACTGCGTGTAGATCGTCATCTTCCACCATCTTCTACTGAACTGAGCAATAGAGGTGTCCCATAATTCCTAGCCTAGTAGCTAGAAAACTTTGAGGATCCCACTACAATATGGAAAAGTTGGCACCATAGCGATGGGAGAATTTTTTCAGACTAATAGTTTATTCCCCGAAAAATGCAGATTTGGGTTGACCGAAACTATTCAGGGATTTGTATCAAGTTCATCATGTAGTTTCCACTCAACCAAAAAAAAAAAAAAAAAAAAACCTCCAAAGGTTTTGGCAATGTTGAAATGAAACATTTTGTTTGGAACTGAAAAGGAGGACTACAGTCACAAAATGGACAGAGAGATGGTGGTGGTACTGTCACTTCACTTATCAGTGTTAGCCCAATGGGTGGGGCACTCACCTAAGATGTAGGAAATCCAGATTTATTTCCTCCCTCTGCCTGATGTGGAGAAGGGATTTGAAGTTGGATCTTCTATACTGCAGAACAGTGTCCAAGCCACTGGGCTACGGGATATTCTGATGTGGGGTTTTCTCAATCTCCTCACTGGGGCTGTTCCACTTTGTATAAATAAGAAGAGTGATTTGAACTTCAGTCTTCCACATCCTAGGTGAGTGCCCTAACTCACAAAATCAATGGCTATAAACTCATAGCCAGCAATTAGCACCCAAAATACGGGCTGGCAATTTACATAAAACAGGAGCTCAACGAATATGTGGTTCTACATCCTACAGCGCGCAAAGCCAGAGAACTGAAAAATCCATTATTCACTGAGCTCTAGGTGGCACTTCCTAGGTGGGAGGACATTATTACATGGAGACTGCTGAAAGGAGTTACTTCACAGTGCTTTCTGACAACTCCAAGTCCCAGAAACTGCTCCCCTTGAAGAAATCAAAAGGGAAGAACAAGGGAGAAAAGGAACCTGTGGAGGAGAGGAGAGGAGACGAGGCTGTGCAAACACATAGAACCAGGTTCACAAGCATTTGTCAAGCTGGGCAGTTGGTTGCAGACAGTTAAGAACAAAAATGCATTCTGATTTTTGTGAATTCTGGATTCTAGGCAATTTTTTTACTTTCATAAATGACGTGGCAAGCCCAGAGACACCAGGCTAAGTGTAGAGGTGCCGGGGCTTAGTCCTGGACTCAAATTAAGTACTGTATACATTGCATAAACACCACCCTAGCCCCAATGACCCTAAATGCCTAAGCCCCTTGAAAATGAGACTAAAGTTCATAAGTCATGTATGTGTTTTTCAAAATGTTACTCCCTCATTTGTAGCAGCTAGTGGGTTTATTTTCAAAGGTGTCTAGTAACCCCAGTTCCTACTGAAATCAGTGAGAACATTAGGTGCACAGCACCTTTGAAAATGTGTAAGTCTGCTTCATTGAAACAGCAGAGCCTGGTGCCCCAGTACTTTGCTCAGGATGTATGGGAGTCTAGTCTGCAGCCTGAGACAGAATCAGAAAAACTAAATATCTTTTCAGAAATTTTCTCTCTTAAGTGATGTCTGCTACACTACAAATAGGAACCAAGCTGGGGACAGCTGGGTTGAAACCAAGTTCCCTGATATACCTGTATGTGTGGTGCAGTTAGGGGCTTTATTTAGGCCCTGATTTTATCCCGTGAATGACTTGTAAGGGACAGAAGCAAGGATGGAATTAATTTGTGCCACCTGAGTTGTTAATTTTAAATAATGTAATGTAGACAACTAATGGCGAGGTTGGTTGTAACAGAAATAAAGGAGTACTTTCCTGAGCTATGCAGACCAGAAAGAAGTGGTGAAATCCTGGCTCCACTGAAGTCACTGCCAAAACACACTTTGACTTCCGGCGGGCCAGAATTCCACCCAAGGAGTAAGAGGAAAAGAGAGAGGCAAAATGACAGGGGAAAGTACCATGTTACATAGGAGCAACCTGAGATTAGCATATAACACACTAGTCCCCAAAGCTGAACACCACCAGGAGTCATTGCTATATATTGGAAATGACACAAACATGAGATGAGTGAGGTGTCTTCTATACCATCACTTGCCACTCTTCTAAAATTCTGCAGTAGCTGTGATTTCTCCTTCTGTTTAGTAATTACAGCCAATTCACAGTGGGACGAAATCTGCCAAAGCAGACCATATGGTGGAAAATTCCAAAGAACATAAGCACAGCTAGCAGGACGAAAATCACAGTAATTTAGATATGATAAGAGAATATTTGTTTTAGAAAAGATTTTCATTTAATCTTCATTTGAAGATTTTCATTTTTAATACTAAGAATGGGTGTTCTGGAATTGCACCTATTGTGAAATATTCTATATTATGCTTGGTGATAGGTTTACCATATTGCTGGGCCTATTGTTAGAAATGCTAGATTAGTTAGAAAAGGTGAAGTTACCAAGCTAAATGGACCAGTGATCTCCTAGTACTACTTCACAACAACTTCCCACAGCTGTCTTGATTGACCACAGATCACTTTTACCACAGCTTTCCTCTGCTGAATTCCCTTCCCACCACCCAGTTCATTGATCACATGTCCCCTCATCCCAGTCAAAGCTTATCTATAATGTTGACTCCCTGGCTTTTACCTATTTACTTATCTCAGGTGCTCTCATACATGCACAGCTGCGGTACTTAATCACCAGACAATTAAAGGCAGTATTGAGGGAACACCTCTGCTCCCCATCTTTCTTATACCTCTCCTCCTCCCTCTTCTCTATTTCCTCCAACTTGCTCATTGTGGGCTGGTCATACAGAGAGATTCCGTCATTGGAGTGAGTCTCTCTCAAAGTAGATATAACATTTAGCTCACACAGTCTAATCTCCTCTTGCACGGTTTCCATGGGTGGGGTCCTGCCAATGGGAATGCTCTGCCCCCACGCCAGAGACTCTGATTCTGCTGTAACTAGTTACAGTGTCTCTTGGTGAGTCATGGATAAATAGGCTTCCCACCCACCACCTTTCTAGGCTTCCCACTCACCACCCTACATTGCTGCCTATGCTCCAGCACTACCTGACTTAGAGACCTGCATGCCTCTGGTTCTTTCTAATGCTGCCTTTTTTTCTCCTCCACAAATCATGGACCTGAATGCTTCTTGCTGCCTCTCATTCATCACTCCCCAACATTTCACACAAGTCAAGACATATAGACCCACTTCCTTCTTGCAATTCTCCCACTAGTGCCCATTCCTTTGAGTCACCCATTTTAGAAAAGTCACAGAAAATGTAACAGAAAAGGAGAACCCTTCTATAGTTTTTCAACCCTCCTATAGAACTGAATACAGCCTTGCTATAGAATTCTACAGGATGGCTAAGCAAACCTATATATAAGATCTCACCCTACTAAATTGCATTGATTGAGAAGCGATTTCTATAGAACTCTGTTGGTTTCCTTCCTATTAAGTTCCATCAGAGTTTTCCAAAGGGACAGCCAGTCCCTCCTGCTACTTCTTCTGACTGCCTTCACTCCCCTTTCCCCATCACCAAGCATAAAGCTATGCCAGTGGAGCCACTATATTTCTCCCGTCCTTCCTAGCCCTGCTGGTTAGTAGCGGTTAATATGTTTACCTTTCAAGGGAATTGAATTTAATACACAGACCTTCCCTTGAATGTATTCTTTTCAAAGGACCTGCACTAGCTAACACCTGGTCTGAATGTGACCGCTGAACCTCTCCAATCATATTCCAAAGTGATTTCTCTGAAGAGCTGTTCTGTGCTTTGGGGCTCAGCTCAAGCAGTTCTGAAGAATGCCCAAGGTGCAGTCATTAAGTAATTGTCTTCAGTTGCTTGTAAACACTGAAGCAAGGCAGCTCTCTGAACAGCTGGAGCACACCTGATGTTTTACTTGAGATCTGCTGGTTCCCCGTGTACCAGGCTGTGACAGACTGGGGAAGATTAAGGATGAGATGGTGGAAGTGCTGGGTACACATCTAGAATCACATTTCTTCTATAGATGGGCTCAAACTGTAAAATACAGCTCTGAATCCAAATTCATTTATGATTATAAGGCATTATATCAGCTCAGATAACAGTTTTTTGCATTGTTATTTTACTGCAGTGCCAAGCAACATGGGGTGAGGAGTGCATAGGGGTCATAATGTCTGTTTCAGGTTATTGCTGTAATGCAGAGCATTCCTGTAAGCACTCTACAAATGGAGAGACCACAACTGTGGTAATCAGCAAGTTAATACATGTGTGATTTATTTTTAAACAAAGGACTGGACAATGACTGAGCAGCAATAAAAATATAAGACAAACCTTGCTTGTTTAAGTAGCAAACTAGCTCCCAGCATCAAGTTTGAAAAACGGCATAATAATAACTCTGATACTGTACACCCTGAGGATTCAACACTTCTTCTCATTTTATTTCCGTGAATGTGGCCAATAAGGTTGAGTTCTTGTGAACAAATGCACTGGTTTGGTAACTTAGTCCTATGCTGGTGTTAAAGTCGACCCCAGCATATATGTTTGCATTTAAACCTATCGGACCCTGGTCTGGGTCTGACAGGTTTAAAAGAGCATGTATATTTTAAAAGGACATTATCAAGATATCCAATATATATTAGGGCTGTTGATTAATCGCAGTTAACTCACGTGATTAACTCAAAAACGTAATTGTGATTAAAAAACTTAATTGTGATTAATCGCAGTTTTAATTACACTGTTAAACAACAGAATACCAATTGAAATTTATTAAATATTATGGATGTTTCTTCTACATTTTCATATATATTGTATTCTGTGTTGTAATTGAAATCAAAGTATATATTATTTTTTACTATAAATATTTGCACTGTAAAATTATAAACAAAAAAAATAGCATTTTACAATTCACCTCATACAAGTACTGTAGTGAACTCTCATTGTCGTGAAATGTCGAATTACAAATGTCGAATTTTTTTTGTTACATAACTGCACTCAAAAACAAAACAATGTAAAACTTCAGAGCCTACAAGTCCACTCAGTTCTACTTCTTGTTCAGCCAATCGCTAAGACAAACAAGTTTGTTTACATTTACAGGAGATAATGCTGCCCTCTTCTTATTTACAATGTCATCAGAAAGTGAGAAGAGGTATTTGCATGGCACTTTTGTAACCAGCATTGCAAGGTATTTACATATCAGATATGCTAAACATTCATATGCCCCTTCATGCTTCGGCCACCATTCCAGAGGACATGCTTCCATGTTGGTGATGCTCGTTAAAAAAAAATGCGTTAAATTTGTGATTGAACTCCTTGGGGGAGAATTGTATGTCCCCTGCTCTGTTTTACTCACAGTCTGCCACATATTTCATGTTATAGCAGTCTCAGATGATGACTCAGCACATGTTGTTCATTTTAAGAACACTTTCACTGCAGATTTAACAAAATACCAAAAGGTACCAATGTGAGATTTCTAAGGATAGCTACAGCACTCGACCCAAGGTTTACGAATCTGAAGTGCCTTCCAAAATCTGAGAGGCACGAGGTGTGGGGCATGGCTCTCAGAAGTCTTAAAAGAGCAACACTCTGATGCAGAAACTACAGAACCCAAACCACCAAAAAAGAAAGCTGCTTTGGATTGTTATTGAGCAGAACCCGTCATCAGCATGGATGCGTGTCCCCTGGAATGGTGGTTGAAGAATGAAGGGACATATGAATCTTCAGCGCATCTGGCATGTAAATATCTTGCGATTCCAGCTACAACAGTGTCATGAGAATGCCTGTTCTCACTTTCAGGTACATTGTAAACAAGAAGCATGCAGCATTATCTCCTTCAAATACACCTTTACCCTGATATAATGCTGTCCTTGGGAGCCAAAAAATCTTACCCCGTTATAGGTGAAACCGCGTTATATCCAGGGCTGGTGCAAGGATATTTTGCATCCTAGGCGAAACTTCCATCTTGCGCCGCCCCGCCCCCGCCCCCCTAACATTGGTTCATTGAGGGGCAAATCCCAACGAGCCTTTATAGACCCCAGGGGCCAGCCGTGCCCAGGGCTGCTCTCCTCAGACCAGGTTCCCCCCTCCCCGCCCCCTGAACGCCCCTGGAGGGTGCACAGCCCCCCCGTGAGCCCTCTCCACCCCACCCTACCCCACCCCGGCGGCCCCTGCCCCGAGTCCACTCACTGGCTTTGCCGGGCTTGGGCCGCTGCAGCAGCTCAGCAGGGAGGAGCTACCTTCTGGGGGCTCCTGCAGCAGATGCATGGGGGCAGAGGCTCCCATGCGCCCACCCGGCTCCCCCCCCTCGCTGCGCTCGGGCTCTGCGGCTCCCAGGAGTGTGAGCCTGTGACGGAGCAGGGAGCAGGGCAGATTTGACCTGGGAATGTTGCAGGGGGGTTGCAGTGGGGATGTGGGACTTCCCTTGAAGGAAGCTACCTGAGCTGTAACCTGAGCCAGGAACGGGGGTGGGGAGAATTAACACCTTCTGCCCGGGAGACTGAACAAAGGAGAGGAGCAGCGGGAGGAGTTTGGAGTTTAGTTTCGGTTGGGGCTGGGTGGTGCAACGCAGGGAACCCCAAGCTGGGGTCTAAGCTCCCTGAACCTCCCCGAGGGACCTAATTGAGGGGGTCTGGTCGTACCTACACGCTCTGCTTGAGACTGTGTTCCTGTCCTTAAATAAACCTTCTGCTTTACTGGCTGGCTGAGAGTCGCAGTGAATCTCGGGAAGAGGGGTGCAGGGCCCTAACTCCCCCACAATCCGCAACAGAGCCGCCACTGCCGTTGCTGCCCCTCCTAGAGCAGGCTTAGGGCCCCGCGCCCCGGTGGTGGCTCACATGCCCGGGAGCCACAGAGCCCGAGCGTGGCGACGGGAGAGCTGGGGGGCCTCTGCCCGCATGCATCTGCTGCAGCCTGCAGGAGCCCCCCGGGGGGGCACCAGGCCACAGCCTGGACAGAGCTCCTGCCCCCCTGCGCTGCGCCGGCTCTTCCATGGCTGGGGCTCGCCGCCACCGCAAGCCGACGCTCTGGCTCTCTGGTATCTCAGGAAGGTGGCTCCTCCCTGGCGAGCCAGGGCACCGCTTTTTGGCGCCCCCAGGGCCATCTTTAGGATTTATGGGGCCCTATGTAGTATTATTAAACTGGTGTCCCTATGCCCAGCGGCAGCCTGAACTTGCAGCCTGGCTGGGGCAGCAGTGGAGGGACAAGGCAGAAAGAACAACAAGACGCCCAGCCCGCCTCACCGTGGCGGAGAGTCACAGTTCCCTGCAGAGACTCCTGTACCCTCTCCCTCATGCAGAATGGACATGCAGAAGGTACCTAATTAAAAGCACTAAACTTGGGAATAAAAAATGTCAGTCACAGGTTTTTTGATATGCTCTGAAGTTTGTCAGACATTTATTTGCAAAAACTTTGTAGTAAGGGCAAGTCAGCTGTCTTGCTGAATACAACATGAAATATTATGGAATACGTGATGCAGCTCGTCTCTGTTTTACATTTTCTTAATCAGTATTTCTAAGCTGATTTTATATTTTAAATGTACTCTTTAGCCTTCATAAAGTAATCATTCCAGATTACTACATATTTAACTCACTGAAATAGACATTATTTTAAATTAATCAGTCACAGAGGTTTAGTGTGTTTATAATAATGTTCATTGCTTTTAGAAAAAGGGAACACTAATTTAGTGTGTGTGATCTCCATAACAATACACGTTTATGAAATTTCACCAACTTTAAAAAAATATGTTTCCAAAGATTTTAGGCATAACAAAGGATTTTATATCTTACTAAGGTACTGATTTTGCTTAAAACTAGTTCATCAGATAGTCAGAAGTAAAGAAAGGGAAACTCTTTGTCCAGCTATCTGGAAGCAAAGGGCTGTTGCTTCCTTGGGGCGGGGAGGGGGGTGCGGGGGATGAAGGGAGAAATGGATGGACAGAAAGGACAAGACGACTTTGGAAGTAAGTTTTTTTTACTATAGTAATTAAAATGTGTATTTTAGATAAGGGTGGTCTTTTGAAGAATTTATTTAAAAAACCACATGTCTGAAGATCCAAGCATTTAAGGCTAAAAATGATTGTGCATCTAAAAATCTATGCAAGGATTTTTTAGAGATGTGCTTTTATAATCTTCAACAACTCACTAATGAAATATTTTTAAAGCAAATTTTAAACTAAGGTCCTGTAGACTGACATGTTCTGAGTAAATATTACAGTAATGCACAACTGTTTTTGTCAGTACGTTCAGAAACTGACAGTAGATACCTGGGGGTTGGCAAATGCCTGTTAAATGTCTTCATTACCCCTTGAATGGCTCTTTAACAGTTTCACTGTTGTGCTAATAGGTTTGGCAGGCTAGAGACTTTCTCTCTTTTAACTACTAGATCCCCTTCCCAGGAAGACTCAGAGCCTGCAGGAAGTGTCAGAACAGGGATAGGAAAACCAATAGGGTGGATACTAAAACCCAGTGGTGCCCCAAATTTTCAGGTGCCGCCCCCAACCACTTGCCGCCCTAGGCGACACACTAGTTTGCCTAGTGTTTGCCCCGGCCCTGGTTATATCGAACTTGCTTTGATCCACCGGGGCGCACAGCCCTGCCCCCCTGGAGCGCTGCTTTACCGCGTTATATCCGAATTCGTGTTATACTGGGTCGCGTTATATCGGGGTAGAGGTGTATAAACAAACATGTTTGTCTGAGTGATTGGCTGAACAAGAAGTAGTAACTGAGTGGACTTGCAGGCTGTAAAATTTTACATTGTTTTATTTTTGAATGCAGTTATTTTTTGTACATAATTCTACATCTGTAAGTTCAACTTTCATGATAAAGAGATTGCACTACAGTACTTGTATTTGGTGAATTGAAAAATACTATTTCTTTTGTTTTTTTACCATGCAAATATTTGTAATAAAAAATAAATATAAAGTGAGCACTGTACGCTTTGTATTCTGTGTTGTAATTGAAATCAATATATTTGAAAATGTAGAAAACATCCAAAAATGTTTAAATAACTGGCATTATATTATTGCTTAACAATGTGATTAATTGCGTAATTAATTTTTTTAATCCTGTGATTAATCACGATTAATTTTTTTTAATCGCTTGACAGCCCAAATATATATATAGATATATATAGATATATTTTAAAATATGTTTCTCTCTGTTTTAATAATCATCCCTTGGAAACAAGACAATGAAATTGGGTTCATTACCAGTATCAATTCCCCCACTTTTTCTAATGAGATACTTCTACCACAGCCATCACCAGCTTTAACAGTCTAAAATGAACACACCAAGAATCTCTGAATCTCTCTCTCCCCTCTAAGGGAGGCTTTTATTTTTGCTACATTTGTTTATGGCAACCCTTGACATGAAAACTCATTTTTGAATTATTATAGGATTGCTTATAAGTACTGGGCCACTGGCAATTATTCTTTCCTTAAAAAGAAATGACACTGAAGCATTTGTTTTGGAAAAAAAATACTAAGAATTTCTTGACTGCACAAACATAAAAGAGGAACAAAAGACAGATCCAAATGTTGCCCCTATGAATCATGACAGTGTCCATCACACTGTGGATAACAAGAAATTTGTTAAATAAAAATAATGTATCTAGTACTTACCAAAATAAGACCTGAGATTAATGAAGAAGTGCCTGTCAAGGCAACATAGAACTTGGGGGTTAATGTGTTCAAAAACATACTCACTGAAAGAGAAAGAGAGGAAATCATGAGTACAACAGCAGGACAGGTTCTCCCTTTTGGCTTCCCCACCAACTCCACCCCCACTTTGAATAAATTACGGTACTTGCTCACCTTAAAAATAAAATCATATAAAGCACATCTCTATTAGTTTGCCCACACATGGTAAGATGCAGCCCAGTGTTCTACATACAGGGATTCATTTTCACAACAGAGTTCATCACAAGGAGTTACAAATCACTTGCATACTCACTTGGCTTTTTCCACTCCCCACTGTACAATGTCATCACTGCATTTTAAAGCTCTTGAAAAGCTAAATGCCAACAGAGTAGTTAAGGCAGATAATACAGTATCTTTCATCCGCCCAACCTATCATGGGGAATCATGAATCAATCTGAACCTGGGTTCAACTCCCTGCTCCGCTTCAGACTTGTGACCATGGACAAACCACGTGGGGACAGATGTTTAAAGGTAGCTAGGCACCTAAAGATGCAGGTAGGTGCCAAATGGGACTTTCAGAAGCATGTAGGTTGCTAACTCTAATTTTTTGAAAATTCTACCAAGCACCTATCCGCATATTTAGGCATCTAAATATCTTTAAAAATCTGGCCCTTAGTCTCGCCGTCCCTCAGCACCTCATCTGTAAAATGGTGATGACAACACTTCCCTTCCTCACAGGGGTGCTGGGAGGGAAAAATACATCAAAGAATCCCAGAGTGTTGTGGTCCTCACCGGAGGACACTGCACCTCTCTGCACCGCCCAAAGTGATCCAGCCCATGACCTACACAGGGTCAAACTTGATGGGGGGTCAGAGATATTGCCCAGGCCATGCCCAGCACTGTACACTCTATTGTTTTGTTTTCTGAACACACCTAACAGACTTGTATCTAACTATAAATCAGCCATTTAAAACTGATTGAAGGCATGGGGAGGCCAGTCGGTTCACCCAAGTTCTTTTCTGTGTCTTTAAGAATGATCCTTATTGAAGCTAAACAAACTTAAACTGAAATATGGAGAGGAGATAATGAAGGTATGCTATTAATCCTCAATGGCACGTGGTTACTTTTCAATATTCAGTAAGAAATAGGATTGTCTTCCAGAAAAGAATGACATAGAACTTGAAATTGCCATGCAGCAGCTTTGTGTTATTTCTGCATGCATCTTTTCTCATATTTTTCCTGAAGGGACTAGAAATTGTTAAAGAGTGTGTATGTGTGATTTTTCATTCTACTGAATTTACATTAGCACCAAACTGGCAGGGTGGAGTCAAGAACCAGGCCCCGTCCTTTTTGGTTCTGTGTTAGTTTTACCCCTCAAACAAACTGGAAGCAATAGTGAGCCAAAATTTAGCTGGTGTAAATTCACCTACTTTCACTGATTTCATTGTCTTCAATGGGAGCTATCCTTATTTACACCAGTTGAGGAACAGGTGCAATATTCAGGATTTCCATTGCACCTTATTTCTCTTCAAATACAAACTAACTGAAACATTAGTGCCTGCTACATCCAGCCCCAAGCCATGCTGAGAAGGAAGAGAAATGCAGAGACTTGCTCTGCATTTTGTTCTAATAGTTTTGCTCTGTTCAAACCACCCACACATCCTTTTGAAGAAAATATTCCTCATTCTGGTGTGCAAATGTAAGCTTGAGACATAATCAAACTGGAACCCTGATGGTGTCACTGATAAAATTATAGTCTGCCAACTAAATCTACTGCCCTTCTTAGGCTAATATATTCCTACAAAAAATCATCTGCTGGGATATTGCTGTACATGTGTGCCAGTTATTACTTTGCTACAATGCCAATGATGACTTCAGTGGGTCAACGGCAGCAGACTTTATTGAGGTGCTTCCCCTTCAGTTCCCGTGAGCAGGCGTAACCTAATGGGGCATGGAACGTTAGAGTTTGTCATATTAAATTGCCCAAGTGGGATTTGATTTCCCAATGTTTTAATGACAGATTGAGTGATTTGCCAAAATACTAAAGTTATGGTGCCTTCCAGCTTTAGAAACTGGGACATTGATATTGGCCCATTTGGAGTCTTGGTGGAATATTGATTCTGTCCATATCACTTAAAGCAGCATTTTCTGTTGAGTTGTGAGAGGGCACTGTTGCAAAAAGAGAATTTTCTGTCTTGAGAGCCGATGAGTTAAGCACAGCCACAGTGTGTGGCTGCTGGTGAGTATTTGCTTCCTGGACACAAATCTGACATCAGGAATCATAACATTCAAAAACTAGTAGGAGAACACTTCAACCTCTCTGGCCATTCAGTAACAGATTTAAAGGTGGCAATTTTGCAACAGAAAAGCTTCAAAAACAGACTCCAACAAGAACCTGCTGAACTTGAATTGATATGCAAACTAGATACTATCAATTTAGGCTTAAATAGAGATTGGGAATGGCTGAGCCATTACACACACTGAATCTATTTCCCCCATGTTAAGTATCCTCACAGCTTCTTGTCAAACGGTCTTAAATGGGCTATCTTGATTATCACTACAAAAGTTTTTTTTCTCCTGCTGATAATAGCCCACCTTAATTGATTAGTCTTATTGTAGTTGGTATGGCAACACCCATTTTTTCATGTTCTCTGGGTATATATATCTTCCTATTATATTTTCCACTGCATGCATCCAATGAAGTGGGCTGTAGCCCACGAAAGCTTATGCTCAAATAAATTTATTAGTCTCTAAGGTGCCACAAGTACTCCTGTTCTTTTTGCGGATACAGACTGACATGGCTGCTACTCTGAAACTTGGCCTATGTCTGTTCAGTCACTTTGCTTTTTTCTTCAATTGAAAGAGTAATACAACTGTTAACCCATGCCAATTATTCTGCCACAAGGTATTAATCCCCCCGTATGTTTCATTATTAAAGCAAATTGTTTTCCAATGTGAAACCTATATTTCCACATCCATCAGACTAAATACAGGAGAAAACATGTGGTCAGACTGTGCTCCCCTTGAAGTCAACGGGAGTTTTGCCTGAGCATTAGTGGCAGCTGGGATTTAGCTTTTCTATATTCAGCGCCAACTGCCTGATTTTCCTAAAGAGCCTATTCGCTTTAATTATTGTTAAATCCCAATTGCTTCCAAAGGCTTTTGTAGATGGCTGAAATATTTTTAGTGTGTTTGTGGAAATAATTGAATATATTGCAGGCTGTAGTTATTCTATTATTCAAATCATTTTGGGGGAAAGGATCTAATGCAAACTGCTAGATACTTTAAATGACCCATTTTAAAATTAATTTTAACTCAGGCTAATTAACAGCTTTACTCATAAATTCATTGAAAATGTATTTTGTACTGAAAGAGCAAACTGCATGTTTGTGGAGGATACACTGTATTTTGCATACACATCAAAGAGGTTGAATCCCCGATGTATGTCTAAAATGCAACTCAATCTTAATGCAGCTTGTTGGACCCTCCATAACTGCAGTCTCAAAAGTAAGTTATAACCCTTAGATTTAAAGTTATTACCGCAACAGAGGGCTCACAGACAGGGTGGGAGTGGAACAATGGTGAATGAAGGAGTAGGTGAAAGTTCAAGGGCCCCACTCAGACAAACCAATGTTCAGAATTCCTGCTTCAAAGTGAGGAAAGCCACAAGTTCTTGAGTTTTGTCCTCCCCCTAACCATCTTTAGAAGGGCCATAATTCATTTGGGACAAGTGTGCTCAGGTCAGACTGGTGGATGTGTATGAGTATTATGGCCCCTCTTCCCTTCAAATATAAATAAAGGAGGCAGATTTGAGGTTAACCACACATTAGGGTGTGCACCAAGAAAAACCCTAGTCCCATTATAGGGGTTTTCCCTGGGAAGCTATTAAGAGTTTTTACTTCTCCAAATAGTCTAAAGAAATTACCAAAGAAGAAAAAAAACACCTAAAAGTTGAACAAAGCTAGTGTGTGTTTCAAATGTAACCCAAATTCTTGCAAATTTTAAGTAGCTTCCTGCTCTAAGGTCTCTTGATGTAAATTAATAATCAGAACTTGAAAATGTCAGTGCCTTGGAAATGATCATGTTTGCTTCTACCAGAAACAATTAGCATCTCTGTGCAGTGCACAGGAAAATCCAGATGCCCATTTACTAAGTTCAGCCACCTACCATCATGCTAGAGCAAAAGGCCTGAATCAGAGTCAGATTCAGATATCTGAGGCCTGTTCCAATGGTCACGGGAGTTAATGGAAAAGACTCCTGTGGACTTCAGTGGTTGTGGATCAGGGCCCTGCTGAGAAAAATGATGAGGCAAAATGTGGCATAAAAGCTGTCTCTAGCTTCACATGAATAATATCTGGCAGCCTACACAGAGTTTTACATTATCAAAGCACTGGACCTGTACTAATACTGACTAATTGAGTAAGAAAACATCCTGGTTTGAAGCAGACACCTTTCACTGCTCCACTGATATTTTTTTCCCTTTCAACATTTTGGGGGAGATGATGAAGCCAGCAAATTATTCTCTGGTGTCAAATATGCATAAGGCCAACCCAGGATATCAAAACTCAAGTAGAATATGTGGCTCTTGGCAATAACAAACATGCTAATGTTTCTATACTTCCATGTATTTTTAAAACATTTTAAAAATAGTTTAATATTTTTCAATCCTTTAATGAGTCTTTATTTATGGTAATGGGTATTTAAAGGAATCTTGAGTTCCGTGGTTTATGGATTTTGAGTATACAGATATGGAGAGAGAGATCAGTTCATACTGCATGAAAGCAGCTATTGTGATGCAGATCTGCTGTAGCATGGGCACCATGCTGCAAAAAAGCAGGGACATTACCACTGGTCTTCACAATATAATGGTGACATGAGTTCATTGCACAGCTACTGCTAATTGTAAACTGAATGGAAGGGTGGGTCAGTTGGAGCACTCAGACTGGCTAATGTACTGGCAGCAATAAACCCTGTACAATCCAACTGAAACAGCCCCCCCATTAAAAAATCCATATGTCTCATACTTTGAGGTTTTCTCATCTTCAAGAACAAACTCAAGAGAAGTCATTTTCTGGGGATTAATGAGCAGATGGGGATAGGGTGACCAGATTGCAAGTGTGAAAAATCAGGGCAGAGGTTGGGGGGTAATAGACACCTATATAAGACAAAGCCCTGAATATTGGGACTGTCCCTATAAAATCTGGACATCTGATCACCCTAAATAGGTATAACAGCTGCTGGGCGGTACTTTGAACCTGGGTTTCATTCCCAACTCTGCCACTGACCTCCTGTGTGACCTTGGGCAAGTCACTTCATCTTTCTGTGCCTTTGTATCTTCCTCCTCCCTTTGTCTGTCTTGTCTCTTTCAATAGTAAGCTCCTTAGGGCAGGGGCTATCTCTTACTCTGTTTTTGTATGTGTTTAGCACAGAGGTGGGCAAACTACGGCCCGCGGGCCACATCCAGCCTGCGGGACCATCCTGCCCGGCCCTTGTACTCCTGGCTGTGGAGGCTAGCCCCCAGCCCCTCCCCCGCTGTCCCCTCTCCCCTGCAGCCACGCTGCCGCGCGGGCAGCACTCTGGGCAGTGGGGCTGCACACTCCGGCCGAGCAGAGCGGCAGCGTGTCTAGCTCCGGCTGGGCGGTGTGGCTGCCAGACATGCTGCTCTGAGCAGCATGGTAAGGGGGCCGGGAGTTGGATAAGGGGCAGAGGGTCCCGGGGGCAAGTGAGGTGACAGGGAGCGGGGGGGGGGTTGGATAAGGGGCAGGGAGCAGCGGGCAGTTGGATTGGGTGCAGGTTCGGGGGGGGCAGTCAGGGGGCGGGGATGTGGATAGGGGTCGGGGCAGTCAGGGGATTGGGAGTGGGGTGGATGGGGGTGGGGTCCCAGGGGGCAGTTGGGGCAGGGGGTCCTGGGAGGGGGCAGTGGTCAGGGGACAAGGAGCAGGGGGGGTGGATGGACTGGAGGTTCTGAGGGGGGGGAGTCAGGGGGCGGGAAGTGGGAGAGGGTGGATAGGAGGTGGGGGCCAGGCTGTTTGGGGAGGCGCAGCCTTCCCTACCCGGCCCTCCATAAGTTTTGCAACCCCAATGTGGCTCTCGGGCCAAAACATTTGCCCACCCCTGGTCTAGCACAATGCTCTGATCTCAGGTGGGACTGCTAGTAACACAAATAACAACAACAGTAGTAACGAGCAGGTGATGTAAGATGGATGGAATGAGAATGAGCGATGAAGGGTGATATGGCTGTGATGAACT
This sequence comes from Trachemys scripta elegans, assembly GCF_013100865.1. Lineage (NCBI taxonomy): Eukaryota > Metazoa > Chordata > Testudines > Emydidae > Trachemys > Trachemys scripta. The sequence continues at coordinate 45,383,761 of NC_048298.1, forward strand.
GATTCCATTCCTCTCCAGACAGTCTAATGGTTGGGGGGGATTTTAAAGTGGAGAAAGTAAAGTATAATATTGTTTCTGCTTGTTAGCTGGACTCTACTGCAACACACTTTCAACCTTAACTCCTTTATAATTAATTTTTTGTTTCTTTGCAAACTCATATAAGACCCTGTCAACACTTATTCAGATCTATACCATTTTAAGATATCCAGGACTTCTCTGTTGTCTTAATTGTACTTTAGTGCAATACTGCATGGGGAAGTGTTCCAGTGTGGTTGTGACTGGGGATTTCCTTTCTTCACTATGCAGCATTGCAAAACTCCTCAGACTGAAACTGCTTGCGTGCATGACCAGAACATGTACTGCAGAAAGACATCTTAACTGTTGGGTCAAGTTGTGGTCCCCTTCTATAATCATGTACACATCAGTCGGAGAAAAGTAAGGTAAGTTCTGATATCACACTGCTCGAAAATGAGAAGCCTTGATGCACTGTGCTGGTGCTGGTAGTGTGGTTTCTGAATATTATCATTTATCCACATTCTCTATTTCCTTTTAGACATGCATCATGCTCCTTCCTCTTATAAGAGAAAGCACCACAGTATGTACAGCAAGAGAAAACCCAACTTTCTGGAGGAAAAGCTACAGCACACATCATGAGCCAGATAAATTGGCAACTTGTTAAATACTCCCTCACAAAGCAATCCCACTTATGCTATAGCTGGAATGCTATCTCAGTTTATTTCATTGCATAGTGGGCTAATTAGATGAAAGTACTGCATATTTGGAAAAATATAGATAGGCTACGTGGTGTTTGTTAAATCTAATGTGCCTATTACCTTTACTATACCTTAGACTGAGGCTTTACATAGGTTTATGAGGTTTAGCCTTTTAAAGCTGTACTAAAATGAAAGCCAATTACTAAACATCATTATATGGAGTCACTTAAGACAATTAATGGCTTTTGTTCTAAGTATCAGATCAGCACAGTTCAACCTACAGACAGAATAGGTTTTGCCCTTTTCTGACATGCTAAGCTATGGCTGTATTGATTCCATTTGATTTTGCATGTGCAGCTGGAAGGATCATTATGTTCATTATTAGTTCAAAAAGCACCTTTCATTAAAGGTTTACTACGAGGATTAGGTTCAATGCCTTAGATAATAAAGATTAGAGTAGGCAACCCTCATTGCTGGGTGATAACTCAGACATTGACCAACTGCTGGCATTTGTGAAACATCAACAAAGGACAAAAAGTCTCACAGACTCCTGCATTGTAGGAAGACCTCTGAACTCTGGGGTCAAGTGTTGGCCCCTTTCAATAATCATGTGCATATACCTAGTCCTCTCCCGGCCCCTTAGAGAGATAGAAAGAGACAGAGAACCTCTCTCACATCAGACTTGCTTGTTGGCCTTTTATCCAAGGACCAGGTGACCAAGAAGCTATCACCTGATCCCTCATCTCAAACCAATCACCTGGGAAGCAACTAATTAGGCACTGGTAGGCGAGATCTAACTCCCAGAAAAGGCCATCCCACCCCTGTGACAGGGAGAATGAGGGGGCAGGCACAGAGTATTCCTGTTGCAAAATCTTACTGAAATGGTTTAGAGAAAGGGGGAAGGAGCCTGAGATTTCTCCCCTCATGTACCCATCCCACCTCAAACTGTGTGCTGACCTACTATCTGGCTGAGAACTAGAGCTGGTTAGGGCATTTTCCATCCCTCCAAAAAAAATGTTGATGAAAACAAAACATTTTTCCTTGTTGTTGAATTTTTTTCTACAAAATGTTTCAGGTATTCATCATAAAAACAAACACTGAAAATTGTTTAGTTTTCAGCAACCAAAAACTGAAAACTTTCAGCTAGTCAGACACAAATTTTGGGTTTAACGGAAAAGTGTCACCTGTCTGGTCCAAATTTTTCAGTTGCCAAAAAATTAGAATATTTTGTTGTTGTTGTAAAGAAAAATCTACAAATTTTGTCAAAAACAGATATTCCAAAACAGAAAATGTCTGTTTTAACTAAAAGGCCATTTTTGTAAAAAAATAAAAATTAAAAAATAATAAAAAAAAATTTTAAATGAAAAATCTTGATCCACTCAACTGTCAACATCAACATGGCACCTAAGATAGGCTGTGCCTGAGCAGTATTAGGTGTCTCCTTGCACTGGCTGAGCAGAATGTGTTTGTAGCATTCCCTGCTCTTGTTCAAGGAATCTATATTCTAACCTCAAGAATCTTCCTGTATCCAACCTCTATATTTTAGGAATTGCAAAGATGCTGTTCACCTTGGTATCTAAGAAATTGTGAGATGCTTGTGAACAACATTAAGGTCATGGAGACCTGCCCGGGATGCATAGTAGCTAATGTCATTATCCTATTACTGAAAATATATCTGTGCTTCCTGCTTACATTACGTCTGCTGTTTGTTATGGGAAAGATGAGTGCCACAAGGACTCCTCGTTGTTGTTGTTGTTGTTTTTAGAACAGGAAAGTGCAGTAATATTTTTTCAATAATTGGTGCTCTGGGTAATGTGGCATTGAAAGTAGGAAAATTATTTTTTCATCAAGTGTGATTCATTATTCCTATAATTAATGCCCCACTTTTAAGATACTCCGTTGAGACACTCATATAGTAATTTGTACCAAATGGAAAGGTGCTACAGTATGAAGAAATCTAATACCACATTTCCTACATTCCTGGGAATTTTCAGGGAAGGTTTAGCACTAAATTAGACCATGACAATAAAACATATGTTATCTCGAGGTTTCAAGGGTGTCAAAAGTTTTTGATGATTAGGAGGTTTCTATGGTAGCTCTGCAGATATCACTGAAGTTTGCACTCAGGTCCTGATGACAATCCTGTTTTGTGTAACATGGGTATGGATAAGTGCGGTACACATACGGGATATCTAATTGAAAACATTCCAGATTGCAATGTGCTTTAAACAATATGTGTTCTAATATGGCTAAATGTAAAGGTGTATATCTGGGAAAAAATGTGTAGGCCACACTTACAGGAGGGTGGACTCTATCCTGGGAAGCAGTGACTCGGAATAAGACTTGGGTGTAGGGGTAGATAATCAGCAGAATATGAGCTCCCAATGTGGTGCAGTGGTTAAAAAGAGCTAATGAGATCCTGGGATGCATAAATAGGGAAATGTTGAATAGGAGTAAAGAGATTATTTTACCTCTATATTTGGTACTGTGTGACTGCTGGAATCCTGTGTCCAATTCTGATGCCCAAAGGATGTTGATAAATTGGAGAGAAGAACCACGAGACTGATTAAAGGATTAGAAAACCTGCCTTATAATGGTAGACTCAAGGAGATCAATCTATTTAGCTTAACAAAGAGAGGGCTAGGGGATGATTTGATTACAGTCTATAGGAGACCTACATGGGGAACAAATATTTAATATTTCAATAATAATTGAATCTAGCAGAGAAATGTATAACACAACCCAATGGCTGGAAGCTGAAGCTAGACAAATTCACAGTGAAAATAAGGCATAAATTTTTAACGTTTAGTGTAATTAACTATTGGAACAATTTACCAACGTTCGTGGTAGATTCTCCAGCACTGACAATTTTAAAATCAAGATTGGATGTTTTTCTTGGAGATCTGCTCTAGGAATTATTTTTTTGAAATTCTATGACCTGTATTACAGTCTATACAGGAAGAAATAATCGATGATTACAGCAGTCCCTTCTGGCCTTAGAATCTATGACTCTACAAAAAGATATAGTGGAAGGCTCAACAGAACACAAACTGCAAATACCTCCCCGCAAAAGTGTGGCATGAATAATGAAACTTACAACACTGCAATCTATTTGAAGTGAGTATTCAAGTCCTGACCATCCCGGTATTGTTTTATAATTCTAACACAGTAATAATCTATATAACTAAGACCCTAAACATCTTTGGAGGTTTAACAAGCATCCAGCAAAGGGGCCTTTATACAGTCTTAAAGACTCAGAGAGGAATGTGTTTTTATTGTTAAAATAAACGGAATAAACTCAATTAATATATAGATATAGATAGAGAGATACAGTTACATACACCGACTGGATAGGCTGGGGAGATAAAAAGGAACAGGAGTTTCTCTTGTGAAGAGTATAACATTTTTCCACCCTACAAGTTTAGCTTGCAGCAATTCCATTCGTTCAATAATCCTGCTGGACCAAGCCATCTAAGCAGAACTGGGTGAGGTAGTTGTTGGGTGGGGACCTCCAACAAACACCTGCACTATTGGTGCTGCATTAAGTGAAGTTGGTGTTTCCAATAACTGACATTCTTCCATTTCGGTCAGTAATGGAGCTAGGGGGCATTGATTCTTCAGTCCTGATTACCCGTGGTCACCAAAACCCCACCACCTTAAAATCCAGTTCATTTTAAAAATGAGTGAAAAGTGGTATCCCTGCCCGTAAGTCCTCCAGCCAATTTTTGTGTTTTTTTGCATTAATCAGATATTCTCATTTTTAAAAATCTTTAATTCTCACCTGTTGTGTGAAAGACTCACAGGAACAACGGGGGACACTAACTGACTGTGCAAGAGGATCAATGAAACTGACCACACACAAAGTGCTGTCAACTGCATAAAGAAAAAGAAGCCGAACAACCAGTTTTTTCATGAGACCTTCATGATCTGTTTCAATGGGTGACGTTTCAGCCTTGTTTCTCATGATCAGTGAGTGCTTAAGGAGAAGGATAAACAGACTAAGCATCTGCTTGGAATGTGCGATTCCCTCAGACACTTACTATGCCCATCCTTCAGAGGGCTTAGTCCATAACAAAGACAAATGCAAAGTGCTCCACTTAGGAAGAAAAAATCAGTTTCACACATACAGAATGGGAAGAGACTGTCTAGGAAGGAGTACGGCAGAAAGGGATCTAGGGGTTATAGTGGACCACAAGCTAAGTATGAGTCAACAGTGTGATGCTGTTGCAAAAAAAGCAAACATGATTCTGGGATGTATTAACAGGTGTGTTGTGAGCAAGACA
>NC_048298.1:45393741-45404193 GCF_013100865.1 Trachemys scripta elegans
CAGAGGTGAATGTTGCTGGGAAGTCCAGGGGGAAAACCCTTCAGTTGTTTTTAAAAGCGGAGAACCCCCACCTCTCTCTCTCACACACACACTTTTCCCAAAATAACTGTTCAGAGGCTCGTGTCCTAATGGGCCCTTCTGAAATGCCAATATGAAAGCAAACCCTAAGAGTATGGCTGAATGCTTTTCAGACTGCCAGTCTACTCCGAAATACTGGGACTTTTAAACTTGCTAAGTGTGTCTAAGTGCTTTGCATTCTAGCATTTAAATGACCAACAAAACCATTATTGCTCATTACTCAAAGCACAGAAATAGCAACAAAAAGAAGAGTTTACTTTCCACCTAGGAGATGCTATCAAAAGACCCACACTTCGATAAGCACCCAGTGAGGTAACATGGCTTCTGGAATGGGAGGTGGGAAACCTGGGCTCTATTCCCAGCTTCAGCATTGACCTGCTGTGTGATCTCAGGCAAGTCCGTTTGCCAATCTGTGACTCAGTTTCCCTGTCTGCAAAATGAGAACGATACTTACCTTCCTTGTAAAGGGCTTGAGCCAACTATTATATAGTCAGTCAAAAAAGGAAGCTTTGGGCTTGTCTGTGTACCTTGATTGCATTTTCATAAAAGCTGGAGAGGGAAAATCTTCCAGGTATTACCTCTTCCAATCCCAAGGAGATGAACTTCATAGTGTAAAACAGAAAACAGCTGATTGTATTCAAAGACTGATATTTCAATCAGCACTTCTTAATAGACAATTCTTATCTATGTACCCAACGGGCAGGATAGCCTATCCTATGGTGTTCTATGAAAAAAGCTTGCTGGTTTGGGTTAAGTTAGGAGGAGGAAAGAGGAACTAGAGGACATGTGAAGGTGATTCGGGTGGAAACCTGCTTTGAAAGCTGCTAACACCATTTTTCAGATCTAAAGAGCCCTGAAGAGAAAGAACAGTAAAATCTACCTGTAATAAACTACACAGGGTCTGGGTCTCTTTCAAAGGGCCAATACACCCTATTACACTATCTTACTACTCATTGTTGCTTAATTTTTTTAAAAAGAGCTGAAACTAGACTTGGGAAAGAAGCACTCATTAGTCTGAGGCCCAGAAAGGAGATGCCCGATCAAGGAGAAATGGAGATGGTGAAAGAGCTACTCAGATTGCATGTGACACTTTCCCCCCCCCCCCCGCCGAGAACTGCAATTGAGCAGAAGGATCCCAGTGTGAGCACTGAACATGAGCAGTGTCATCAGCAGGGAGAAGATACTGCTAAAGATCTTCTCAGCTTGCTAAAGTCAAGCTGCTTGGAAGGAACTTAACCTGAAAGAGCCCAGGGGAAGAGTGTGAGCTCTGTATACGGGCTAAGGCTCACAAGAGAGCTACAGCAGAGAGAATGCCAGTGTCGACAGCAGGAGCCAAAGGCAGTCAGCTGAGATGCTTTGCTGGCTTGAAACAGAATCAAGAGACGATTACTTTTTTAGAGCTGTATTCAAAATATGTTTAGCTGACATGTAATGTGGAAAGATTTGCTTACTCGTGCAAATACACACTGATAAGAGAAAAAATATTGCATTAATTCCTTCCAAAGATTCCCATGATTCATTTTTCTCCCCAGTAATTTTTCCTTGCTTAAATCTTTGCATGATCAGGGCCTTGCTTTCTAAACTAATTAAATACATTCTTCCCTTTTCTACTTTGACAGCTTTAGCTAAGTGCCTATGCCAGGAAAATGAATCTCTTCAATCAGAGACTCCTGCAAGGGCTTTGTAGACTTCCTTCTCCAAAATGTTGGTTTTAGTCTGCTGAGAAATCATCTGTACAAACTATTTCAGTCTTGTTGACTGGAAGTGCACTAAGGATTATTATCTAAATAACAGGGAGTCATTAGCTCTTCCCTCAAGCAGGTTTTTTCACCTGGGAGTTTTCCCAGGTTAATTTAATAGTCCTGAATAGTTTGCGCTGCAAACCCCAGCCAGAAGTCTAACAGCAGTTTTGAAATTATCTTGTTCTCCGAGATTCTAAATTATTTATTGATTTTCAAAAATTATATACGTTTTTTCATTTTATGTTTTACAGAACGGAAATGATGCTACAGAGGAAAAACAGAAACACAAACAAAAATCACTGCTAGGAAGCTTATTTACGGTGACAGAATATGAATTAGGAAAGACAAACTGTCTTCATACTATATTCTGTGCTAATGTGTTACCAAGGCTGAAACTCTGATGCCACTGAGCAGAGAGGTAAAGCCAAACACATCTGCATATATTGGGGTGCCAGGATCTCACACAATGAAAATGTAGCCATTTTTTTGGCACTTTGAAAATGGCAAATGTATATGAATAGTGTCCCCTCAATGTGTGTTGCAGGAGAAGGTAGAGGGTAAATGAATGACACTGAGGCTAAACTGCAGATACACATATAGCACAGAAATGCCGTGAATAATTTAAACACAACATCCTTCCGAGTTACAGCAGTCTGACTGCATGGATTTGGGGTAGTGGGGGGAAAGTCACACTTCCTTCAGAGAAACCTAATCAAGTTTGTGGTGCACCAAGGACCAGCGGCAGAGACAGTAAGGAGAGGTCTCCTCACTAAAGTGTCCAGATAAGTCCTCAATGTTATATGTGTTTGGGACTCACCAACAAGCAAATGCACAGATTCATTTGGATGGAAATTAAAGTGACATGATTTTTTTATTGTGAAATTTTATTTTTACAGTATCAAGTGATTTCCTCCAGATCCCTATGGAGGAGCTTGAATCAAGAAAACCAACCCCCTGGGGTTCTTGTCTTACAGTCATTACCTTCTAGTTTTCTTTTAGCGTCAACCCTCTCTTCCTCTTGCTCTCTGAAGAGATAAATCTATTTTCCTTGATTCTGTATCCAATTCTTAATACCATGTTTAGCACCAAACAGCTGAGTGAGCATGGCAAAGAAGACACTCCAGGCTTTGCCCCCAAATGGACTGATTTAGATGTTTTGCAATAGCCTGTTTGTTGAAAACTGGATCATCTTGTACACACTAGGCCATTTGTCTACTAAAACCCACAAATTTGTACCTACTTCTCCTTATGGCAAATCTATAATGTGTACGTTATATGAATGAGTTTTATTTTCCAAGCACAAAATCCTTGAACATACCGTAATCGTTTTCTCTTTCTCCAATACGTCACGTTTTTTATGGCTCTTCTTGCCTGAGTCTCTGTGACGCAAACCCACTTGCTTTCCTCCATTAAAGTTCCTTCCACAGCTCTGCCCTGCATTCTAAATTATTCATTCTGGCTGTCATCTGCTTCAATTTAGATTCACTTCTCAATGTAATTTAAAAAACAGAACAGAGTGAAGATATTCTCCTTTTCTACCTAAATGTAACGTGCACTGCTGCAGGAAAACATAGGACTATAATGCAAAATTCCTGTATGTATTTTAAAAGCAAAAACATAGAAGAAAAGAGCCTTTCATAACAATTCATTATCATCTGCCCTGATGACTTATATGGTGTAAGAGTCCTTTCTCTATATGTGACATAATCATACAGGAAACTATGGGCTAAATCAGGGGCTCTCAAACTGGAGGTCGGGACCCTTCAGGGAATTGCGAGTTATTACATGGGGGGTTGTGAGCTGTCAGCCTCCACCCCAAACCCACTTTGCTTCCAGCATTTACAATGGTGTTAAATATACCAAAAAGTATTTTTAATTCATAAAAGGGGGGGGGCGCACGCAGAGAATTGCTATGTGAAAGGGGTCACCAGTTCAGAAGTTTGAGAACCACTGGGCTAAATGGACAGCTAGCACAGGAAGGGACAACTCCATGTACCTGCCTGTGGCTTGATACCATGACTTCAAATAGAGGAGCTGCAAAAGTAGGTGAACTCTTAAACACTGATCTTGATTTCATGTAAATAGCCTTATCTACAGAGAAAAAAGATAAACCATGATAGAGACGCAGAATAATTCATTGTTTCTCAATGGAATATTTTTCAAAGCTGCTCCTAACATGAAGTTTCCTTTGATTCCTCACAAAAGGCAAGAAATGAACTAGAGCAAGCAGTGAGATGAATAGTTAGATTTTATTTTCGGGGTGGGGGAAAAGGTAGCTGTTTTCTTTGTTTTAAGGAGAAAGAAAAACTGCCACCATTTAAACATGCAGGGAAATAATTGCTCTGGTGCAAAAGGAAAATGTGTAACTGATTTCTCAAAGGCTTGGTTGGCTTCACACTCAGGGCTGCTTAACTGGTTACTGAACAGCAACGGGAACATGGAAGGAAAGAGCAGCTGTTCCAGCCAATCATTCCGAGGAGTCACTACACATTGCAAACCCTGTCTTTAACAATAAAATAATAGGGATCACTGAGAAGTAGAATTAAGAAACAATAATTAAAAATGACACGGCTGACATTGACTTTCTAGCCCTGGATGCTAGAAAGCATAGTCACTCCCTACAGCAGTTACCAGTAACAGCCAATTAACCCAAGAATGAGACAGCCTAGGCAGTGCTGCAAGCAAGGTGGTTTTTTTAAAAAATGGCAATATTTTATGGCCTCCTGTCAATGGGCTTTGGAGACATGTTAAAGATTAATAGGAACTGAAAAATCATGTGATTGAAAAAACTTTAGTAGCATTGAACACCATCTTTTTATTTGCCTTCACTTAATTTCCAGATACACTGTGTTTAGAGTTGTATTCCTTCTGTTTAGTCCTGTTGTAGAGTTTTCAAATGGGCATTACCTTTCCAAGGGTAACCATTTTCATCAAACTGTAACAAGAACATTTCTACAGCCCAGCAACATGTGATTTAGCTTCTCAGCTGTGCTAGACAGAATATGGGAGTAACCGGAACCTGTTCTTTCATTAGAAAGCAGGACTGAGAGGCAGCGGGGAAAAAGGGACTGTAGGCCCAATTCTGTTACCCTGACGTACGTTGTATAGGGCCTTCGTCCCCATGTAGTCTCATTCACTTCAGAGAGATTACCTGTGGAGTAAGGTCTCAGACTCCAGACACCAGAATCCAGCCCTCAGAACATACAACTGCATTGAAAGAGTTCATTTTGTAAACAACATGGCGATAAGAGAACTGCTACACATTATGTAAGTTAATTTTTGTCGCATATGATTCAATGAATGAAACACAGCACGGTTTACACTAAACCATTTTCTAACCCCAAAAGATCGATAATTAAAACTTTTTTTTTAAATGACATTCATCCCTTATCACTGTCAGTCCCTCCCACTCCCCCCTGCCTTCTTTAACACAATACTCTTGGGGATGCAGTCGAGGGCAGTCATGGTGACACAGTTTCCTGGCTGATGAGTGTTAAGACAGACCCCGGAGAACAGATTTTCAGCACAGGGATTTAGCTATACAATTCCAATTAATGGTAACGACAGCTGAGCAGCTAAATCCCTGTGCCCAGCACTGAACAATGTTAGTTTAAGCTCAGGGTTCCCGTTTTATGTTGTTTGCTTGTTTTAATTCAAACCAACAGAACATTGAGAGCTGCTACAAGGTAAATATATAGGCCCATCTTACAAGCACTTACAAATATTGGTTACTTTATACACGTGAGAAACTGTTTTCACGATCAAGGCCATATTTTGGTGTTTGTTTAAATAAGTTAAACTTCCCTGAAGAGTAGCATCAGTGAATGCACAATAACTTACTGTACTTTGCCAAGTTAACGGGCATTGTCATCTTAAAAATTACACCTCTGTTTGAAGAGCTTTTACTTGCTGTACTATTTTGTGCAAGTAACCCTTATGATAACTATAAACGAAGACTGAAGACTTTATTTTTCATTAGCTTTTTCAGTCCATTTCCTTTGCGCATCTACAATTCACAGTCTATAGCCAGTTTCAATGTTTCCTCCTGTATCGGGATTCTCAGACTTTTGAACTGGTGACCCCTTTCACATAGCAAGCCTCTGAGTGCGACACCCCTTATATACAAAAGTGTTTTTAATGTATATTTAACACCATTATAAATGCTGGAGGCAAAGCGGGGTTTGGGGTGGAGGCTGACAGCTCGTGACCCCCCATGTAATAACCTCGCAACCCCCTGAGGGGTCCCAACCTCCAGTTTGAGAACCCCCTGTCCTGTATAGTCCGCAGATCAGTTTCCCCTGTTTGTTTGGATCTTTCATACAGCAACAGGGGAGATAAAGCCTAATTGTAAGACATCAAAAGCTAGAAGGGGCACTCATGGGCAGGGTAGGACCAGCTACTAAGTTTCCCTATTTTCTAAGTTGACTAGATTTCAGATGAACAGTATATCCTTTTAAGGGTCCAATTGTGTTCTCTTTGAAATCAGTGTCAAACCATGAGCTTAAAATGGGATCAGAATTGGGCTGTAAGAGTCTGCTCTTCTGAGGGGGCTGAACGCCCTCAACTCCCCTTGACATCAGTGGCAGAGGGTGTCCAGTACCTTGCAGGATCAGACCTTAGATGCCTAAAAAAAAATATAATAGCCCTGTAGTTCTCCAAAGTTTCCATTCTCCAGGCCTCTTCTAGAAGTGAGGAATTTTCATGCACCTCACTCCCTACCCAATTTCATTCATCTTGGCTTGGGACTCACAGGATTTAATACTGTGAACAATTAGAAACTAGGAAGGGTTTTGCATCTATTTGTGATTACAGGAGCCACCGTGTGAAAATCACTGCTGCATTGCTAGTCATTTAGCAGAATCCATTTGTATACTGCAACTGGGTTACAAGGCACCAGATTGTAAAACACATATCACAAGAGCACATTTTGACTAATGTTATTAATACCATACCATACTTTGCACTTCTAAAACACCTTCCATCTTAAACTCTCCAAGCACTTTACAAATATTAATTAAACCTCTTACCAACTTGAGATCCAGTACTATTATGTCTGTCTATTTTGAAATAAAGACACAGAGAGGTTAAATGACAAGTTGGGAGTAGAAGCCTGAACTCCCGATTTCCAGGTCTGAGGTTTAGATTATTTTATTTTCTAACTTTACACATCAAAACAAAAGTCTCGAGTTGGGTTGGAAACTTGAAATGTTGGATTCACAGCAGTAGCCAAGACACTGCCTAATGACAGTGGTTTCAGTGTTACAAGTCCAATAACTACTGGTAATTTATAAAAGGCACTTTACCAGGAAAGGCAGGGAAAGCAATATATGCCTTGCAAGTGAGCGTGGCAAACTCTTGGGAATCACTAGATATGCCTGATATGTATGGGTTTTTTCTTTCACTTCATCATACTGCATGAAATATTGATGCAAAACAGAATGCATTGTTTGTTCACTGGGACTGAAGCACATGGATAGCTTGTATTTTTATCACAAGACAGGAATAGAAACAACACATGGGAATGGATGGAACTCACTAATGCTTGCCAACCAAAACCTCTCACTGCTTGCTTGATTACTGCCTTCTTTTTTCATTTGAAGTCCATTTTAAATCTGTTTTTAACTCTTACCTCCCTACCCCCAATACTTCTGCTGGTTCATGTGATTGGTGGCACCTTACCTAATACAAAGGAATGAGATTCAAAAAGCAAAGCAGATGTCAGTGCCTGCATAGACTGGGCATAGCCCGGGTAGTAGACCAGGTAGACTGGGAAGTAGGAATAGTTCTGATCACGACTTCTCCCAGGGGCACTTTTTCCAATTAAACTTTGTTCTCTCAATGTACTGCTGACTTTCCTACATGAATAATAATACTGCTTGGCATGTAGAATGCTTCTCCTAGCACTTTACAAAGCTGTGTTTGCACCAACATCCCCAGTTTAGAGGAGGAAACTGACACATGGAAAAGGACTTGCAAACACTGAATTAGTGGCTGATCTAGGAGTAGAAACCAGGGGTGAAATCCTAACCCCACTGATGTCAAGGGGAGTTTTGCCATTGATTTCAAAGGGGCCAGGATTTCACCCCATGTCTGCTGATTCCAGGTCTGCTCTTAGCCCAATTTCCTTGACTATGATTGTATAGTATTTACAAGATAATCCTCATACTAGGTAATGCCATTTCACCAATCTCATTTCTGGTATTTTGTTATCATTTAATAGTAAGGTATGCATCAGGATAATTAAACAGTTCCAGCTGAATACACAGTTGTTGGATTCTATCTTTTTCTCCCGCACAGCAATTACGATTAGCGGTTTAGTATACACATCAACACAAAAGAGAACATCATCCAAGAACTGCTGCATGACAATAATAATCCTCTAGCACCCATACATAGAGAACTGACAGCCAAACCTGTTTCAGAACTGATTCCATTGTTTATCATCTTGTTTAATTCTGTTTGATTTTAAAGCACTGTTCCAGCAGTATATTTTACGGATTAAATTGTCATGTTAAAAAAAATCATTTGCTGAACTAATTAATTATCTGCCTTTTCCAAACCATTATTTATCACATTGCAACTACAGGGAACTGGCCACTCACTGCATAGTTTTTTCTAAGGCATCTTATTAAAAGTGAGAGCTCCATGCTTAGAGAATCATAGGACTGGAAGGGACCTTGAGAGGTCATCTAGTCCAGTCCCCTGCACTCATGGCAGGACTAAGCATTATCTAGACCATCCCTGATAGGTGTTTGTCTAACTTGTTCTTAAAAATCTCCAATGATGGAGATTCCACAACCTCCCTAGGCAATTTATTCCAGTGCTTAACCACCCTGACAGTTAGGAAGTTTTTCCTAATGTCCAGCCTAAACCGCCCTTTCTGAAATTTAAGCCCATTGCTTCTTGTCCTATCCTCAGAGATTAAGAACAATTTTTCTCCCTCCTCCTTGTAACAACCTTTTACGTTCCTGAAAATTGTTATCTTGTCCCTCCTCAGTCTTCTCTTCTCCAGACTAAACAAACCCAATTTTTTTCAATCTTCCCTCATAGGGTCATGTTTTCTAGACCTTTAATCATTTTTGTTGCTCTTCTTTGGACTTTCTCCAATTTGTCCACATCTTTCCTGAAATGTGGTGTCCAGGAATGGACACAATTCACCAGTTGAGGCCTAATCAGCACGGAGTACAGCAGAAGAAGTTACTTCTCGTGTCTTGCTTACAACACTCCTGCTAATACATCCCAGAATGATGTTCACTTTTTTTGCAACCGTGTTACACTGTTGACTCATGTTTAGCTTGTGATCCACTATGACCCCCAGGTCCCTTTCTGCAGTACTCCTTCCCAGGCAGTCATTTCCCATTTTGTATGTGTGCAACTGATTGTTCCTTCCTAAATGGAGTACTTTGCATTTGTCCTTATTGAATTTCATCCTGTTTACGTCAGACCATTTCTCCAGTTTGTCCAGATCATTTTGAATTATAATCCCATCCTCCAAAGCACCTGCAACCCCTCCCAGCTTGGTTTCATCCGCCAACTTGGCTCCTTTGGTTCCTTTGTTATAGTGAGCTGCATGTCTACCTTGGTGGTCTCTTAAATGCTTCTGCATACAGTCCATTGTTCCTCCACTGGGCTGCAGCAGACTACCCCTCATGGGAAGCAGAGTCCTAGTTCTCTAGCCCATCAGTCCCTGTACTGAGCTATCCAGTCCCCGGGAAAGTGAATTACAATGGTCCAACAATGCCAGGTAGCGATCCCTTCGGTCTGTTTTGCCTTTGCCATCAGTCACTTGCCTGTTTTTACTGCTGATTCTGCCTTCCCAATGCTTTGTGGACTCCCAAGGAACACGTCTTGTGCTCAAATTCTCATTTGGCACTGAAATGTTTGAACGGTGCTGCCACGTACTGTGGCCTATTGTCTGAGCTCAGCATGTCAGGTATGCCTTACCTTACAAAAAGCACCGTCACTTTGACTACGTCTACACTTGCAGAGTTTTTGCACTGTCAGTTTCAACGGTGATAGTGAACCAGTGAAAGAAAAGCACCGGTTTGTGTACTCACTTACTTCCACAGGCGTTTGCATTTGCAGCACTTCCATCGCGGATGAGAGCAGCGCACAGAGGGCAGCTATTCCTCATTTTGCAGCTCTCTCCATTTTGACGATAGGTCTTGTCGGAGGGGGGTGGTGATCGCAGGGCATCTTTGGTCCCTGCACAGCCTCCTCTCCCCAAACACTAATCAGCTCCAAGCAGGGGATCGTTTACTCCATGGAGCAGGCATTGTCACCTGGCCAGATAAGTGAGCACTTGCCAAGAAAACAGGAAGGGGAGTTTCAAAGTTCCCTGGACTTTACAGGGGGAGGGGTGGATGTCTGTTTACCTGGAATCAGAGCAGCAGAGTTGCTGGCCAGAGTGGTCACCTAGGCACTGTGGGACATCCTGCAGAGGCTAAAAGCTCTGTAAACAGGAAGAATGTGTGCCGCAAAAGCTGTACATAGGGTTACCATACATCCTCTTTTTCCCCGGACATGTCCGGCTTTTCGGCACTCAAACCCCCGTCCGGGGGGAATTGCCAAAAAGCCGAACATGTCTGGGAAAATGAGGGCTCTGCTCCTCCCCTGACTCCCTCTGTTTAAG